>NW_010109353.1:0-7987 GCF_000699245.1 Pterocles gutturalis
CAATGGGGTTGGTGCGGCCCCGGGCAGGGACTGGCTCAGGCAGACCAGCCCGGCTGCCCATCCACCTGCTCGGCTTCTGCAAACCAACCTGCCATAGCCCAAGCCTCTGCCATGGCTTGCCCAAGAGTCCATTTTCCTGGGAGCTGATGAAGACCTGCGGTGGAGAGAGGAGCAAGATTTTGAGGGAGACAGCCACACAGACACTCGGTCAGAGATATGAAAGGGAATGCTCTCAGCCTTTCCCCTGCAGTGTGGTGAAGATTCATGGTGACGCACGGTTTGTCCCTTGGTGCAGCCCATGAGAAGATGCAGCTGTGGAGGACCCCACATAGGAATTATGGAGAAGCTCGCCCACGCCAGAGCCGGGCAGTCGTCGGGGGACTGTGGCCCCGTGTGGAAAAGGATTCACACTGAAGCAGTTTTTGAGAAGGGCTCTCCTGTGAGAAGGGACCCCACACTGCATCTGGGAAAGACTGTGAGGAGCCCTTCCCTGAGGAGGAAGGAGCGGCGGACTGACTGCGCCTCCCATTCCCTGGCCCCCTGCGCCGCTGGAGAGGGGGAGAAGGTACAGAACCAAGCCTTTGGGCTTTGGGAAGAAGGGAGGGGTGGGAGAGAAGTGCCTTTTTAAGATGTGGTTTCTCTCTCTCAGTATCTTGCTTCTTGTTGTAAATAGTTAATAAATTCAATTTTTTTTTTTTTTTTGTTTTTCCCTAGTTGTGTCAGTTTCTTGCCCGCGACCTTAAGTGGTGAGTGAAACTCTCCCTGTCACTGCCTCAGCCCACCAGGTGTTTAACAAAAACTGTCCCCATGGGTTTATAAACCACGACAGGAGTGAAGCAGATAAGAGAGGGGGTGTTCTGTCCTAATATGGCATTTACAGTTTGCACTCAAGAGATTAGAATGAAGGTATAGAAAATAAGCAGTTTCCCATAGGTGATATAGATGTGATTCTATGATGCCATTGTTTTGAGTCTTCAGCGCAACTGTGAGTCAGCAAGATTAACCTCATCTAGATTTTACTTTGACTGTTGTTACAGCAGGAGGTCCAGCTGCTAGTTTTTCAGGTTTATATGAAGAGGAGTCCAAAAAAGACATTGTGGGTTTATCCAAGATAGGCAGATGGCTTTGTTTTCCCTCTGTATGCATTGGCATTAGGCTTGGCACAGGTTCCCTTGTCACAAGAAAGGTTGGTGAGGCTATGAAATCCCCCTGTTCCCATCAGGTTTGCATCCATGCATGTTTTATCACAGTCCTTTCAGAACTTCAGGGGCTGAATAAGTTTTCAGCAAAGGTTTAGAATGACACGAAGTGGCAGAACCTGATTAGGACCTGCATTAGAGTGAACAGATATAGGACTGCTTTCCAAGGACTTGGCAGTTTTAAGAGGCTTTGAATTCTAGAATATAGAGAAGCCTCCTTTGGAGGGTGAAATAATTTTGGAAATCTCTTAGAAATTTACGCTTTGCAAGAAACCTCCTCAAGGGTTGGGGAAGAAACCGATGTGGCTTGAAGCTGTGCTCTGTTTCTAACCTCGAGATTACACCTTTTTTATTTAACTAAAATAAAAAACAAACCCAAAAATCCATCCTGAAGAGAAAAATGTCAGAAATGGGCTCTGCCTTCTCGGGCATGTGCTGTAGCAGTACATAACATCATGCCTAGGCCTACGATGCTCATGTCCTTGGTTACATTCTTGACTAGATTCAACAGGAAGCTCAGGTGAGTGCTTTCCACTGTAGAAATCTATATAAATGACTTGGTGGCTAGGACAATCCCTTGCTTAGTTTTTCTTCCTTTTTTCCTTTTGTCCCTTTATCTCCTCTCCCTCCACCCCCCCACCCACCCCACCTTTTTTTTTTGTTTTTAATTCTTTTTCTGTTTAAGTGTGAGAAGTGAACCTGAGCCTTTCACTCACTTGTTAGTGAGTAAAAGGATGGATGAGGTGTACACAAATACCTTGAGGTTTGTATACATGCTGCTAGTAATCCAGATCCATAATCTTTCCTACCTCCTCACTCCCATTATTCATGACTGCAGTGGGACCCCAAACCATGCCTTAATCTAAATCTACTTCTAACTTTTACCATGTCACCAACACGGTACTTCCTTGGTCCTGTCCCAGCATCCTGATGGGGAATGCAAGTCCAGGACTGCCTGTGCTCTTTGACCAGACCTTGTGAGTAGCTTGGATGGGAAAGCCAAAAGCTTCTAATGGGTTAATTGATGTTAGCTGCCAGTCAGCTGGCAGTAACAGTCCGTTGTCCAGCAAAACAAACAATATATGCATGATTACTGTCAAGCAAATCCTCCCTGTGCTTGTGCTTATTCAAGTGTATCAAGAGGCTGGCTGTGTGCGGGTGGTTTGAAATCCCTGTGTAAGGCTGTTCTGCAAAAGGTGGCCTTTTTCTGCCTAATCGGGCAATTCCAAATGAATTTCTTTTTGTCTGTCAGTGCACATTGGATCAGTGTACTTAGGGAACCAAGGTGCAACACTGTTCATTTCCTGAATTTCAAAGTGCCTGAGGCAACTGCATTCTTACCTCTGCCAGGAGAGTGGCATCTTCTGGCATATGCCTTAGTGAAGGTTGCCAGCAGATGTCTCAGGCATCTCCCAGTGTAGAGTCAGACAAATTTTACTCTGTCTTCATTCTGGTTTGGATGCCAGTTTAAGTAAATGAACAAACAAAACTGCAGCTGTAACTTGGTGAAAAATATGTCTGACTTTTCATTTATTAACTTGTGAGCTACGTAATTTTAGCAGAAATGGAGTATATGGAGAAATTTAAGTTAACTGCAAGGGCAGGGAGATTCTTTTACCCTGGGGAAACACTGTCAAACACTGTAAGAGATTGCCCAGAGAGGCTGTAGAATCTCCATTCTTGGAGATATTCCGATTTACCAGCTGATGAGATCCTGAGCAACCTGCTTCCACTTGACATTCTTTGAGCAGGAGCTTGGACTGGAAACTTCCAGAGGTCCTTTCCAATACATTTGATTCTATTTCTTTGATCTGCTGCTATTTGCCAACATTGTTGCATATGCTACTGATCAGCTCACGTAAGCATCTGATAGAAGTGAGATTATTCATGACAAACACAGGCAGTTATTTTTTGACTAAAGTTTTCAAGCCTGTACTTTACAGTTTAAAGCATACCAGTAAGCAGTATAATACTGTTGGCAGCAGCAAGCCATTCTTAACACCGGCAATTTCTAGTCCATCAACTGCATGCTAGTAGTAGTTGAAAAACTGCAACTTCCCACCAAGAATGAGGTTCAATTCCATGTTAGAACTAGGGCTTGAATCTCACTTATCATTTTAGGGGAAAGCTCAAGTATTCAGAGTTCACCATTCTTCCCACTCATTCCCACTCATCTGTATGTAACAGGTATGTTTAGCCACCTTCACTGACAACCATTGAAGGAATTCTCATCATGGCTCCACTACTGTTTCTGTTCACTGCTATACTGCATTCTTCCAGCAGCCTCCTTTTGCGAAAACCCTTTTGCTGCCTCAGCCTTTACCTCATGCTCCTCTTCATTCTTGATACAACGTTCACTCTGATGTGGACTTCTCCTTTAGTGAGGGTTTTCAACCACTGTCAAATCCGAGCTCACCAGCTCATATTAATTCTGCCAGCTCTTTTCCTGAACCTCCCATTGCATTGCTGGAAGGGGTATAATACTATTTCCTACCCCTCAGCGGACACATGAACCTCGCAGTGTTCCCCTTGAGTCAAACCGCTGTTTAAAGCAGTAAACATACCCCATACTGTAACCAAGACCTTGTATAACACTCTCTGTGTTCAGTGAAGAGCAAAAAAATAAGCATTTCATCAGATTTATCACACATAATGTTCAGGAAAATCAATCGTGGTTATACAAATTTTAGTTCCAGTAAAGGATAGGACATGCTCTTGTCTTCAATAAATTCCCTGCCATTGCCCCCTGAGCATACATTTCAAATGTATATAGGGAGATATACACATATATGTGCATACATATTTATAGTTCAGTGACTTAACACAAAAAAAGGGCTTGTCTACCCAAAAGCAGACAACTGCCTTGCAAATGTGTAAATACCCATGTAAGACCTGAGGAAACATTAAAATAAATATTTTCAATGAATTCTCAACTTTTATCAGGCATTTTCAGCCCAGAAGGTATGGATTAGCAAAGGACGGGAAGGGACATAGCCACTGTACTTTACTCAAAAGTGAATTTGTAAGGAAAAAACCCAAGTTGTCACTGAAAGAGTTCACCTCAAACTAAGAAGCCAATGAAGAAATAGTCAAAACTGTATAAGTCAGTGAAATCTATAGACAGATAACATAACTTTACAGTTGGACTTGATCTTGAAGATCTTTTCTAACCTAAAGGTTTCTGTGATTTTGTGATTCTATGACAGTAATACTAACACTAACCTTTGCTACATGGCTCTAAGTATGCAAACATATCCCAAGATGTTTATTACACTTATAGTTTACAGAAAAGGAAATTAATGAGAATGGATACAAGATCACAATATTTGAGAATTGATGGAAAAGAAAAAAGTGCAACCAGCCAACCAACGTTAACAGCCATCCATCCCAAACAACAGAAAGAACAAAAGAGAATAAAAAGTTTCCAAAGATTGTGCAAAGGGTCATTTTGGACCTGACTTTGTAAATCACTCTCCTAAGTTTAGTTTTCACCTTCCTAATGTTGCAGATTTAAACACATCTCTCGGTTTTTGCCATCTTGAAGTCTTTCTGCTGTCAGTTAAGTGTAGTGTAGCCACTTTCACAGAAGATGACTTATATGAAAAGATAATTAGTTCATCTTCTACTGACAGAAAAATGGAGCAGCTGGAAAGGTTGCTCATGAGTTAGAAAGACCCAGCACCGCTGTCACGGGCAGCCATCTTACACAGACTCTTCACCAAGGGTGACTTTTCTGTTCATGCAGGAAAGATTTCTAGGAAAGTCAGTAGAAATTTTCATATTTATCACTGAAAGATCAGCCCAGAGTAGCCACAAGATGTCATTGTGGGCCTACAAAGATAACCACTGTTAGGGCATAAATTAGAAACCACAGCTAATTTTCTATTACATACATTAATCTACAATAAAAACACAAAGAAGTATTGGATCATATATTAAAAAAAAAATTAGAACACTTTCCATAGTTTTTATCTTTGGAATGCAGAAAATTTAAATATGCAGGTTCTTTATATCAGCGCCTCAACACTGCCAGCCTTCTGGAAGGCATTTGCTGCTGGGGTAAAAACTGTTGGAGATGAGATGAAATTTACGTTTATATGTAACACTGGAAAAAAAAGAATAAGAAAATCAAAGAAATTCTATGAATGTTTTGGAGTTTTAAAACATCCTTTTCACGCAGTCTTAAATTTTAATTATTCCTTCTGGAAGGATTCCCATGCATAGAAAATTAAGATTTGTTTTATATTTTACACAGTTCTTGAAAGCAGAGATTTACATTCCTTATGAGTTCCTCATTAATATGAGGATGCAATAAAGAGAAATTTTTATGACTGGTGTACAATTTTCTCCCAAAATATGATCATTAAGAAATACAATGGAGATTACTTTTGGTACAATCAGATAAAATTTTCTGACTTGATTGCTTTTAGTTCAGCTCCCAAGATCAAGTTAATTATGAGACAAACAACTTGCAGAGAAGCTTAAACTCTTTGATGGATATTGAATAGGTCATAATATAATTTAGGTGCTATAACATTCAAATTTAACATTTAGATGTCTTGCCAGTTAGAAAAATTCCAAGAACCCCATACAGTGATCAGGAATGTTAGGTATGCAGGGATTCAGAGATTCACGCTAAATGATGAATCACTGAAGCATGTAGGAAATGGCAATAAGAAAGGCTGATTAAATCCTGCACCTTGTAGAGAGTAGTGTCCAGTTTCGTGACTCAGAAAGTACCTTCACTATTCTGAAATTCACAGTTGTGAGCTGTTACTGGGGGTTAGTATTCTCCAAAGTATTATAATAAGTTCACTGTTGAGAAATGCAATGTA
Source organism: Pterocles gutturalis (assembly GCF_000699245.1). NCBI lineage: Eukaryota > Metazoa > Chordata > Aves > Pterocliformes > Pteroclidae > Pterocles > Pterocles gutturalis. Next base: position 6,035 of record NW_010109353.1, read on the forward strand.
GTTAATACCGAAGAGAAAAAAATATACATCTTATAGGGTCTACATTTAGGATATTTATTCATAGAAGGAACCTGGGCAACACATTGACCTATCGTAATCTGCGCTCAGACAGATCTTTGGAGAGGTAGAAATATTGCTCTTCTGAGAATTTAGATTCTATGAAAAATTATGACATTTCAGAATTTTCTGCTCAAATAAAAAAAATACAACCTCTCTTATGCACAAAGAATGCAGTGTGAGTTTATCCTTTTGTGCTGGTATGACAGACATTTCTAATTGCTGTACATGACCTGTATGAATTCACTGTTTTTCCTGACTTAGCCCATGTTCCCTTAATGAATGACCTGGGTTTCCATTACATCTTAAAGATGTTTGCAGTAATTGAATGATCCTCACATTCTGTGATCTGATTTCCAGTACAATAATTATGAAAAATCCAAAGGGGAATGTTATTTTTAATTATAATTTTTTTTTTTTTTTTTTTTTTTTTTTGTGATTAAACAATTACAGATTTGTTCAGCACCTCTTAGCCATTTTATGAACTTCAATCAGAATTAGTCGGGTTATGTGAAAAAGAAATACAATTGTGAGTGGAAAAAGGCAAGCAATGTTTTTGTTACTGCAGTTACACAATTCCCTTAGCACTGATACGGTTAAGATATGGTTATGGTTGTTCCTTCCTGAACATAGAAATGTTATGCAGTGACAAATGGTTTAAGGATAATAATAAGGAAGATCTCTGCTTTCAGTGTAAGGAGTTGTTTTATGCTTTTTGGACAAATCTTTTGCCAAAGCTAATGATTGTCATGTATGACAGATCTCACTTGTTGTTTAATGTATAGTAATCTCTCAAAAGAAAAAAAAAAAAAAAGAATGTGGATCAAAGCTATACCCATGGGGTACTTAATGTTTTACAGTTAGAATACAAAATACATATATATATATATTTTACAGTGGTGTGTGGAACAGAAAGTAGCGATAAGACATTTTTATTAAAATTTGCCTATTTGTCTTTCAGTCTCCAGAGAAAAAAATCTATTCTTACTTATTTTATTATTTTATTTTGTTGCTATGCTTACATCTAAATTTGTCAACATAAAGTTTGTACTTCAGCTGGAGCACAGCTGGGGTCTCACAGCCAAATCCTTGTCAAGTTTTGGGCTAGATGAAAAGGATTTGTTATCCTATGCAGGTTCAGAATGTATTAGACAGAAGACTAGTGAAGTCATCAGCAGGCAGTAGTGGTTTTATGGAAAATTATTCAGTAAAAATATCTGAGAAAACAGTAGGAGGAAGAACGTTCAAAAAAAACACAGCCTCAGAGGGTCTGTTGTTGTGGTAGAAACTCCTGTTGATAAGATGATGAGACATGGGATGGTGGCAGACACTGATGTTGTGCCAGTTGAGATGTTTAAAGCAGCAGTGTTGAGAGAATTGTTGTGATGACCGACTGTCTCAACATAATCCTCTCCACTAGAAAAACATGCTGTGAATGAAAAAGGCAGATAGTGTCTTTGAACTGTCTTTCACTGTGAAGACAATGTGTATAAACTTAGTGATTGCTTAGTGATAATTTATATGATGGAATTGGCAAAGGGAATGTTATGGTTTTGTGTGGTGGGTTTGTCTGGTAGCAGGGAGGGGCCACAGCAATGGCTCCTGTAAGTAGCTGCTAAAGGTTTCCCTGGACAAGGGAGAGGCTGCCCCTGTAAGTGACTGTTAAGGGTTCACCCCCACCCCCAGCTCCAAGGGGGAAGGAGTACCACCGATCTGGCCCCTGTGAGAAACAACTGGAAGTTTCCCCAGCTTCAGACTGGACCCACCCCAGGCCAGGGCTGAGCCAATCGGCGCCTCTGTGAATAACATATTGAAGAAGGGGCACGGAACAATGGGGATGGCGCTGCCCTGGGCAGGGCCCGGTTCAGGCAGACCAGCCCGACTGCCCAGCCGCCT
>NW_010109354.1:0-11631 GCF_000699245.1 Pterocles gutturalis
CGAATTCCCAACTCAGGAACTAAAGAAAAAGAAAAGCTTTAAGCCTTAAATCTGGTTTAGGTGTTCATGTGCTATTGGGATTTGATTTAGTTTTATTACATTGAAAGAATCAATATGTTACTGTGATTCAGAAAGTGCTTGAACTGAACTAAGTGTAGGGTTTTTTTATTTGCTAATAAGTAATTAAATAACAATGCTGCAAGTAGGAGAGCAGGACCTGAAATACAGTTTTGGGTTATGGTATCTGATGGTAGAGTGGATTATAAACTACATTATCTATAAAAAAGTGTTGTACAATATACATACAGTAGGTCTTGTGCAACTCTATAGGTTCCATTTTGTTTATGTGGTTGTTCTTTGTTGTTTAATGTTTCTGTAGTCTCTGTTTATTATTAAAGGTATATCTAAAAATATGGATGAAAAGTTCATTCCCAAACTCTTGTCACAGAACAGTTGTTATGCGTCATTTACAAATCCTGTTTGAGCTGTCTGCTTTCTAGGCACTGGATTTGGTTTCTAAGTATACATGGTAATCATCTGAGGGTGAAAAATGAATGGTGAAAGTAAAGAGGTGATGGATGCAGTAGAAAATGCAACTTAAGTCATTTATTTAATATACTTTTAAGAATACATTTCAACATCAGGAGGAGGAGTTAAGGCCACAATACAGGAATCCATGGAATACACAAACCTGAATATACAAAAGGAAAATAATCTAAGCCCATCTTTTCCAGATACGTGTTTCAGACTGGGTGAAGTTTGTTGTTGATTTTATGGATTCACTAACTTTGAAATACTGAGGGGTATTAGTTTTAATGGCTCTGAGTTCCTGATCTGCTTTGCAAGTGAGCTATTGCCATTAGCATGAGTGGGCTACTTCTCTTCACAGTGATACAAGTGATTACGTTACTAGAGAGCCTTCCATTCACAGGCTGTGCCTGAGACGTAAATACGTATCCTTGTAAGGAGGAAGATATATGTCATCATATGTAAAGTAACCTAGTAAGAAATATGTTATGAATGATTCATAAAAACCATGACCTTTTCCAAGCCTAGCAATTTTAATGTATTTGGTTGAATATAAAGTAGCTATAATCTTGAAAGCTATTTTCTTTATTCAGTTGTTTTCTAATAATTCCTTGGTAGTCACTCTTGCTTATCTAGATGAAAATCTTAATACTTTCAATGTTCTTTTCTTAGATGCTTACCTATGTAACTACCAAATGCTGTGGTTTCTCTGGAGCAGACCAACTGCAAACATGTAATAACCTCTAAATTCATGCTTTCAATTCACCGCCTGTGTATACCTGGCACCAGTGTACAGCAGCCTTTGAACTGCATTCTGTTCTGTTTACCTTTCAGCTTGTAATTATTTTCAGCATTAGATACTTTATAACCACAACTCTAGCAACTTATTTGGCAAAATATCTAGCATCTGTTACATTTGCAGGCAATTACCCAGATCCACCCACTATATCCAGTACCCGTTGCTAACCAAGCACAGAAGCCTCTGTCTTTGTGAAGGCTCGGGGTCCAATCTGTGCTTTCTGAGGGTTTAGGCAGAGCTTAAGTAGCTCACAGGTCTTGAGTTGTCCCATTTTGCAGCCAAGCCAGTGATTCTGGACCTTCTCTGTATGGGACTGAATGTAATGACAACGGAAGTTTTGGGGAATCTCCCCATAGATGTTACCGCCTTTGCTAGGCTACTCCTAAGGACAAGGAAAGGCAATTGATGTGGGGGAAGGGAGGTATAAGTTGCTGTAAGAATAATTCCAGCCTCAGAATTTTTTAAAAAGTGGTGTCAGAGAGGAACCATTGTAACATTGTGCTTCCTTAGAAAGAAAGACATCACCTAAAACTGGGGACAGGGAAAGTGTATTGTGTTTGCTTTTGGCAAGCATGGTACTGAACCTTCACATTATGATCAGATGAATTTACTTTGTCAGAGTAATTTTTTTGTTGCAGGGGAAGGGTACACACACAACAGATTACTGGAATCTGTTGCTCTCTATTTAACTATATAAATTAAAACTGTGTGTAAAGTGCTGTTCGCACATCAATAATTTCCTCCTGTCTGATTGCCAGCCAGGCTCCACTGCTCAGCAAACACTGAAGAGGGGGCTGATTGCTGTCTTCATCTCTGCTCTTAGTCCTTGACTGCAGCATACAGTTTTGGCTTGAAAAGCATGGTTTTGCTGCAGGATAACTAATTAACACAAACCATCCTGAGATAGTCACTGTAGGAAAACACCATGGGTTTTTCTCAAAAGGTGACATCAACTTCGACTACAGATCTGCTTATTTACTTCTCCTGTTGTATTCAAATCCAATCACAGAGAAATTCACCACAGTTCCCAATTATAGAGAAAACTAAGCCCATTGGTCATCCGTTCCTTTTAAAAATAAAAACAAATAGTAATCAAGCTTGGAGTTACTCAAACAAAGGCTGCAGCTAATATCTCACTGATAAAAAACAAGCTGGCATTTTGATTTTTCTAAAGCTGGTCATCTGAAAAAGATTTAGCAGAAGTGGAAAAAACAGAACAAAGAAGTAAGAGGATGGAGAAAGGTCTGGAACAGCTTCTGAAAGGTTATATAGCCTGTAATGGGTCAGGCGGGGAAAGAAATAGCTGGGAAATGTCTAAGAGCCACAAGTGACAGGAAGAAGGTGAGTGAGGAAAGCCTCTTTCTTCCCATGTGGGAACAAGGGAGCATCAGGTAAAACTTGCAGGTGGCAGGTTTGGAAGGTGAGGGCTCTGCCCACAGCACACAGATAATTTGTGATACACCTTGCCACAGGATCCTCTGGGTGCCAGGAGTGTCAGACCTTTCAAAGGGGGAAGTCAGGGCAGGGAGGTGTGTGACAGGCAGTTAAACACAAAGGGTTCAGTCCAGCTGCTGGGGTCCTCTGCCTCCTCTTGAGATGCTCAAGGGTGCCCGTGACACCTTGCTGGGGCTGATGTAGGATCTGGAGTAGACCTGTGTGTCTCTGGGCACCCAGTGCTGGGAGCCTGGGGGGCACAGATGCACAGTGCTTGGAGCCTTGGGGACATGGACACCTGCCAGCGAGGGAAGAGCTGGGTGCTGGGGTTTGGGCAGCTCTGATGAGATGTGGCAGGTCAGCTTAGCTGGTGTGATGCTCACTGGAAAGGTGAAATGCTTGTTTTGCTGGAGCACAGGTAGTGGGTAGAGGAGGAGAATTTAAACAGCCTTAAAATGAAGCAAGAGCTGCCATGTTACATATGCGAAATAAAAGCTATGGGGTTTTGGGTCTGAGCAGTGAAACAAGGAGAAAGACAGAAGCCACAGGTTTTGATTTCCAAAATATCTGTCAGGTTGCCGGGATGTGTCAAGTCTCTGAAATGTTTTACTTAGGATTAGCTAGCTTTGTGGGCTTGGGGCAGATTTTTTCCTTTTTTTTTTTTTTTTTTTTTTTTGAGGCAATTTCAGTACTATGATGAGCCTTTTCTAGGGGGTGGAACCAATGGTGAATTGCAGCTGGCTCTGCAGGTGTGCAGCTCATCCTGTGCCAAACACCTCGGCTTCTCATGCACTGAAGAGCTGCTTCATGGCACCACGGGGGAATGGAAAACCCATTATTTTAGTGGCAAGCGTGGGGCAAACCAGTGTGGGGATCCAGCCTCTCCACCAGCACAGCAGGACACGTGATGAAGGGCTGGGAAGGACCCAGGCAAGGTGGGGGAGAGCAGAGCTGCTACTCTGCAGCCCACTGAAGGTCTCGAGTGCATCTTGTGTCAGTGGCTGAGCTTAACGCAGCTGAGCTACCTGAACTGGTCCTGGGGCTGGTCCCTCTGTCAGTCACAGAAGCTGAACCTGCTTTCTGAATGCCACCCCTTCCTCATGAGCTTGGATGCAGAGAACCAGGCCCTAGTGTGCTTCTTGGATCTTAATATACAGCACTTTGGCTTGTGCAAATATCCCCCGAGCTGTATGGGGGCTCTGCTGTGTTCTTTGCTATTCTCTCTCTTTCAGCTGTACAGGTGGAGGAGTGTGTGGATATCTTCCCCGGGATCTACCCTGCGCCGGCCGTATCCCTGTGCCCTGGAAGAATAGCAATTATGGATGGATGGCACATAAAAGCAGACAAGCAATGCCACTTCAGGCTTGTCTTGCTGCTACTTCTCTGTTGCAATTAGCGTGATTTCTGTTTACCATGGCCAAATCAGAGCTTTTCCATCACAAAGCCAGAAATCCATGTTTAATGGTTGGCTACAGCTAGTCTAACTCCTCCTGAGTCCCAAATCTTCTGTTATTGCTTTTACTTTATATTTACTGTTGATTTCATGAAGTGCTGTTTGAGGCTGCAGAGGCTATGCACGCCCTCTGAGAGCCGTGTGGTTTGACTGTTGCAATGCTGTCTGAAATAGAGCTCTGCATAGGCTGTAACTAGTGCACGCTGAGAGCAGTATTATTTTAATGCAGTTAAAATAGACTGAAGTGAGTAACTCCAGCTATATGGGAATTTAGATGACTCTCTGTTGAGTCTGGCTGATGCTTTATAAAGCAGTGCATAGTTTGGATCATGTGTACAATGACCCTGCTTTGCGATCTGTGTCATGCTCCCAAGTTTTGATAAACCTTTGATATCTTGTTATAATCTTACATTTTCTTTCACAAGTAACTAGTCCCATATACTATACTAAACTAGTGTGATATAAACTTTAATTTATTGTAAGTAAACATGCAAGACATGATCCAAAACAAACACCAAAGACAAAAAAATACCTGAAAGACTAGAGTTTTCTTCTACTAAGTTCACTTAAAAGAAGTATAGCCTTTTTTTGGTAAATGTCCAGCAAGTTCTAATAGGAAAGTGGCTTGCCGAATTTGTCATAAATGGTCAGGCTGCACCATGTGCTCAAATAATGTAATCTGATTCAAATAGTGTGGTTCCTAGTTGCTTACCTGACAGAATTTGGTGGCATGTTTGCAGAGCTGGAATCATAGAATCATTTAGGTTGGAAAAGACCTTTTAAGATCATTGAGTGCAACTGTTAACCTAGCCCTGCCAAGTCCACCACTAAGCCATGTCCCTAGGGATCGGCTTTGCCTCATTAAACTCTAGCTAGGTAGCCTGGAGCTTTTGCAGGATAATTTAGTTAGTCCAGTTAGCTACAGCTACTGGGCTGTGTAAGTATGTATATATGTATAAAAGTATATATACGCACGCTAAGGTACCTGTCACAGAATTCACCACTACTTCTCATCTATTTCTGTGTGAGCTGTCTTCCCCCCAGCTATTATCCAGTCAATGGATGTATGATATCATTTGATTGTAAGCTATTTTCTTACGCTTCAAATAAGGAAATTAGTTCTGAGCAGGATTTACCATTGTAGATTTAACCTAGAGTATGCGTGAATATACTTCTTAGCCCATTTTTTCTTACTTATGTTTGCCATATATGCTGGGAGATTTGTAAAGTACAGTTTGATTGCTGTTGGTAAATGGTGCCACTTACTCTTCCTTTATAGGGTACTGCATTATACCACTCTATAGATGCTGACTGGTTTGCTTGTAGACAGAGGCACAGCAGATGATGAGACCAAGCTATTTCATCGGAGTCTAGAAAAGTCAAGCAAGGCATGTACTTTAACCACTGACTAAGCAAAAACTCTAATGGGGGTTAAAAAAAACCCTCCAACAAGAACAGAAAAACCCCAACCCACTGAGCAAGTCTTATGAGAATCAGAGGGCCCTGGCTCCTTTCATTCATTTGCAGAAGGGACCCTCAGCCTTGTGCTGATGGAGGCAGTCTCTCAGAGGAAGGGAGAACAACTGCTGCATCATTTTGATTCCTGGGGTTGCTGGGTTTGATTCTGCATTACAAAAAACCTGTTTGTATTGTGAGCAGCAATCCCCACAAAACTATGCTCCAGCTGTGCTCTTCAAAGACAGTTCCTTTCTATCAAAGCCCAAATTGCTCTGTACCTCAAGGAGATGGGATAGAAATAGGAAGTCATTTTGCAGCAGCTGAGATCTCCCTCCTAAATCCTAGAATTTATAAAATACACATTCATTTGCCTGTGGGGTTCATTCTGAGAAAACGCTTTCCCACTAGTACTCTGCACAAAGAAAGCATGCCAGAGGGCAGACCCTATTTCTCGCAATAAAACAGCTGCAGCATTCCCAGCGAGATGGAGCAGCGTTAGGTTCCCTCTCCTCTCTGAAGGGGCTCAGCCTCCCCTCTTCCAGTTTACCAGCAACTGGTCTGAGTGTCTTACTTCTTTCTCTTGGAGGAAAACCTTTGGAGTTTCTGCTTTTGCAAAGATAATTAAATCTTAATGTGGCAAGAGAGAGAAAATATAGGTACTAAAACTTGTTGTTGGGGCTACAGAGCAAGGGAATGCCTGTGTTGTCTCTGTGGTTGTAAACGCTTAGTACCCCACATACACTGAAATAGCTCAATATGTACTCTAGGAAGAATTAATTTTCTGCTATCCTATTCTGTGCATTTGTCCTTCCCTGGACTAAAAAATCCAAAGATAATTCAAGAAAAAAAAAATAATTGCCATGCAAGATGGAAGAGCTGTAATAAGAGGGACCAAGCAGTTAATAAGAGCAGTCACCTCATTGACGGAAGATGCTGGTTGTTTGAATCTAGTCAGCTATGGCAACAACTTAAACCCCATTTTCGCACGTCCTGTCAGAGTCTGAAACATTCAATCTGTATTTTGTGGGAAAGAGCTGCCATAGGCACCTATGTATGGAAGAAAATTCCAGCTAGGGAAGTGCAGCAGCCTGAAACTGAGTACCTGCGAGAGCTTGGGTTCCCGTCACATTGCTCCCCCAGTTATTTCCACAGGCTGGCCAAGGCAGTGCCCCTGCTCACTGCAGCGGTCTCGTGGCTCCCATTTGATGCACCTGTTTTCATGAGTTTTATGGAGAAGATGCACTCCAAGGTCCCTAATGGAGTTTTCCTAGTTGCAGTAGGCAACAAGTGGATCATTGAGTCTTGCAGCAACTGAGCTCATAAATGAGTCTCACATTTTGTCTCCTTATCTATCAGTAAAACATGTAACACTCAGTGGGCAGTAAAAATACAGTATTGCAGTTATGCAAAATACAGAGTTGCTTATTAGAGAAATTATTCTAAGCCTGTGCTTGATCCATGTCCACCGAGGGACAATGGAGGCAGAGAGGCAGCACGTGGCTGCCTGGGACAGGTCCCTGGAGGCACAGGCATGGTGGTAGCTCTGACCAGGAATCTGGAAGCCAAACTCGGGCAGAGAGGAGAGGGAGCATCTCTTGCTGTCCTCAGGGCTGGCAGCAAGTGGCTGGGCTTGAGCCTATTGGAGCGAGACTTGAGCATACTGGAGCAAGTTCAGAGGAGAGCCATCAGAGCCATGGAGCACCTCCCATACGAGGAGAGGCTGAGAGAGTTGGGGTTGTTCAGCCTGGAGAAGAGAAGGCTCCAAGGAGACTTAATAGCAGCCTTCCAGTACCTGAAGTGGGCTACAGGAGAGATGGGGAGGCACTCTTTATCAGGGGGGGTAGTGATAGGTAATGGTTTTAGGCTGAAAGAGAGAAGATTTAGATTAGATACTAGGAAGAAATTTTTTACTGTGAGGGTGGTGAGGCACTGGAACAGGTTGCCCAGAGAAGCTGTGGATGCCCCATCCCTGGAGGTGTTCAAGGCCAGGCTGGATGAGGCTTTGAGCAACCTGGGCTAGTGGGAGGTGTCCCTGCCCATGGCAGGGGGGTTGGAACTGGATGATCTTTAAGGTCCCTTCCAACCCAAACCACTCTATGATTCTGTGATTCTATGATATTGACCTTAAGGTAGTATCTTTCTAATGGCCATGGTCAAAGCTGTACACGGTAATAATCTTGCTCTTCAACTTGGACAACTTCAGTGCAGACTACCTGAGAAGTCATGCAGTTGTTATGAATATCAGTCTCTGCCAGATTCTTTTGCATAAATAATCTATGTTGCATCTTGCAGGGGTTGCTGGGTACATGTCACTCCTTCTCATCAGATACCCCACATCGAGTAGAGAGTATCTTCACTATTCCGTACTGTTTGTTACAATTAATGCTCTTCTAGTCATTGCTTATGTGCTACACTTTATTTTCGACATAGTTCCCTCCATAAAATACTATCATTGAGGACCTTCTGGAAAATATTTAATAAGTTAGAAATTCAGTTTTATTTTTAAGAAAGCAGAGTTCACGTAGATGGTTTGACACATCTCTCATTCCTGACTAAGATTTCACATTTCTTCTGTATGCACACCATTCAGCTGTTCTGTCAATAGACTGAATGATTATAGTTGATTATTTTAATGATAGTTCATTTTAAAAATACAACCCTGGGCACACTGAATGAATGTACCTTACATTGTGTATGCTTTCAATGAAAAAATTTGTCCAGGTTAGGAACTTACCTATTGGTGCTTCACACTTTCAAGATATCTTTTGCCCTGCTGCATGGAGGTTCACTTTCCCAGTTGCTTGCAGCTTTTCTGTGATCCTCAACTTGTCTAAGAGATGTCACAAGAATGACTTAATGGGAGTTGACCTGTTCAGAGTGAATGAGTGAAATGTTTTATAGGCTGGCCATGCTCTTGCCAGTGTGAGTGCTCTTGAAATACAACATGATCACAGCTCAGATAGTCAAGAAAAACCTCAGATTCAACTGTCCGAAATGCCTCATGCTAAAAAAGAAAAGTGTGCTGTTTCTGAAAGAATTTTCTTGTAAATGGAAATGAACTGATCAGGGATCATATTTTTCTTTGAAAATGGGCTAAGCATTGTAAACCCTGCAAATTTTCTAGCAAATTCTGCTGTACCTTTGTGAGTTTTGCCAAAACTTGGCAAATGAAGATAACCTAATGTGTGACATATTATTTTTAGGTTTTCCAAAAATAGATTGCTTGGAATACCTTGATAACAAAATAGTCTTTAACTTGTACAGAAACATTTTAATGGAATACAGAAACAAGAGTTATTTCCCTATTTTATTTCATAATGGAGATAAATTAACAAACTAAAGTTGGCTAACTTGGATGCAGTTCGGGAATTTTTGAGGAACAAAACCTTTTTAAACTCATTTTAAAAACTGACATAAAATATAGGAGGGTATTTTATGCAAAAGTGCTCTGAGGTAATGAATTGAATCAAACAAGTCTTTTAATTTGCTCCTTTATTTTCATTATATTTCAAAATTCCTATTCTGCTTCAAGCAGAGATGGCCTTTACAATTTTATATGCTCTGAGAATACTGGAAAAACTGACTGTAAATTGGAATTTGTACAATGAACTGTCAGTGAAATTTAGCTTTGTTCAGAGATGTGGAATAAGAATTATGCTACATGTAAGTCATATTAAGGCCTCTGTGGAGAATGAGATTGTACAACTCTAAGATAATGCATAATTGATTTTATCTTGGAAATGTATACTATTAGTCTTCTTTGTATAAGATGAATGAATCTGACAGACAAAATACTGCATTTAAAAGACAAAAGAGAAATCATTGTCCTTTGATTTCCTTCCTGTCATTACGATAAAATCTGAATTATTTCTCCTTATTTTCTCATAGTGGAGCTCTAGTTAGGTCTCCTCATTTTCTCCCATTGAATTGATGGTTATTCAGTAGGTGTAGTAGCAGTTGTATTACCAGCAGCACTTCACCTTGAGAAACCCATCCAGAAGTGTGCACGTTTTGCTCGACCTGGGCAGGCGGGTAAATGAAGCAGTGGTGAATTCCTGATCTCTTTGAATAATAATTACACCAATTACAATTGTATTTAGAAGAAAATGGCAAAATGGTAATAAAGGTGCATATTCCCTGTTGAGGAGAGGTGCACAGGAACTGCAGCAGTGGGAACAGCCTTGACGCTTCAGGGCACTCTCTGTTTTTCCAGCGCCAGCTCTGCCTTGTACCCTCCCTTTCTGTGGCAGAAGTGGCCAAGCTCTCCTTGTTGTCTCAGCTAAAGGCAGACAGCGCTCTGTGAAAGCTGTCAGCCTGCCTTGGATGATGGAAATCTTCCAAGCTTTCCCAGGTTGTCAGGTCTGGGTAATTTCTCCATCCCCAAGAGTAATGGAGAAAATATCTAAGGTGGTTTCTGAACCACTAGTGTGAATACTGGAGAGCTAAAAAAATTTCAGACTTGGAAAAATGCTAATGCAGTTCAAACATCAAAAAAGGGTAGAAAATGGGACCTAGAAACTGCCCCCCTTACATGAATCGAGATTCCAGTAAAACAGTGGAAGGGTTAGCTTGCAAGAGCCAACAGAAAGGATTGGTTAACAAATATAAATAATGCCAGTCAATATGGTTTGATGGCAAGGAAGTCTTGGCAAATAAATCCGTTATCTTTCTTTGATTATAGATTGGTTGATGGAAACAACTGGGTCGATACAGAAGCAATTTCATTTCTCCGAAGTATTTGTCTTGGTATCACAGGGTATTTTGGTTAAAACCTACAGCTGCTTTAGAAGGAATAAACAACTGTCTCATTTACAGGTTTGACTGTGTCTTTTCCTGGGGAGGAACTGCGGAGACTGAAAGCTGCTCAGTACTTTTGGCAATGGTCTATATGGAAACATAGCTGGTAAAGCCCGAGAGAGACACATAGATGCTATGAAATGATGTGAATTCTTTAAGTAGATTCTGTTCAAAAGTTGTTTTAATTAATCTGAGTACAGTATAATGAATTGAGAATGAAGGATGAAGGCATACGAGGGAGAAGTATCAGGCAGAAGCTCAGATGAACCTTTCTTTGTCCCTAATGGGTAGGGTGGCCACCAGAGTGCTGCAGTATGCTGGTGGCATTTCCCAGCAGCTGTGGAGGTGTTGGAGGGAGGTCCCAGGCGTCCATCCGCAGCAGGAGAGGCGCAGAGCTCTGTGAGGTCATGCCAGGAGCAATGTCTGTTCCTGTGGAAGGTGGAGAGGTCCCCAGATTGCTGAACCCAAATCCTTAATCAGAGTGAAAGGGTCTGACATGAACATGCTTTGCTGCCTTGCAGGCAAAGGCACAGCAAGAACCTGTGGCTGGAAATTAAGTTAAATTAACATGAGCTTTGGTGTGGGACTTGGGGATTTACCCACAACTCTCCATGTAGAGCTTGCAATGTGAACATCAGCCTAGGCTGAAATGGATGATACAGCTGGATGAAGCAGATAATAAAGCTGAGGTTAGCCACCACATTTGCTGCTTTTTGTTTCCAACTGTACAGTACCTGTGACTTTTATGACAATGACAGAATTTTCTTTCCAAATGTGTGCTATGTCTCTAAACATGTCTGCCCAAGAGGTGCATTTGGCCTCTCAGGTGAGATGTAGGGCATTTTTCAGAGTGACAGTGTTACTACTCTAGCTCACAACCTAGTGAGAATTTTAAAATAGAAGTAAACCTGGCTACCTCCCCTAATAGGATAACACAAAGTCCAATCCAAAGCCCCTTGAAATTGCTGCAAATTGATTGCTGTTTCAAGGGCTGCAGAAGAGCCTAGCAAAATGTAAAACGGATTATGCCAAAGTCTACTGAAAAAAACAATAATGAGATGGGTACGATTATATGCATTTGAGATACAGCATGTTACAAGCATACTGTAAATCTCTAGTAGCATGCTTTCAAATGTAAATATTCACAGAATCACAGAATCAC
>NW_010109355.1:0-9089 GCF_000699245.1 Pterocles gutturalis
AAGCAGTCTGTGCTTAAACCATGACAGCCTCATGGTGCTAGGAGCATCCCCTTTTCACAAGGGAAGAATCCGGTCTGCAGAGGGGGAAAGTGGCTTGTCCCAGAGAGCCAGCAGCTGAGCCCAGGCCTCCTCTGCTGTTTTGGTGAAGTTTAAATACTCAACTACGTCCCAGAGGAGAGAGGAGAATGTGCTGGGAAAAAAAATAATTTTGATGCGTATTGAGAATAATAATATTTTTCTTCTCTCTGGGTCTAGGCAGCTTGGATAACAGGGAGGAATTCAGATATTGGTGGCCTAGAACCTAGCTGATGCAATGGTGGCACTCTTGTGTCAGTCACAATGGCTCATGCCAGCTGAGAATCAGGGCTGTGTTTGCAGAGCTCTTTGAACAATAAACCAGCCATCTCCTCTCAGTACCATTTCCCTCTGATGAGAAGCTATCTCCCAGAGAACAGCTGGGAAAATCACAAAAAGTCAATGTATAGCAGGGTGGCAGGAGGGAAGGCTGTTCTGCCATCAGTTCAGAGAAGCTGCTTTGTCTTCGGGGTGGCTGTGCAGGGAATGGGGTTTCTCCAAGGCGAAACGTGGTCGAGCCCTTTTTGCCATACAGGAAAGGGAGGCCCAGTCGAAGCCTTTCCCCATGTGGTTCTTGTGATATAGATGAGTTGGGGTTTAAAAGAATAATAGGGATAATAAGTACATTCAGTTACTTGTGGCAGCCAGCCGCACAGGGGAAGCAGAGGGAGATCAAGCCCACAGGTTTGAGTGTATTGTCATTGGGTACTATGCCCTCGATTATATACATAGTGGAGAAGGGAAAGCAAGTCTGGGATTTTTTTCTCCTTAGCATCATGAGAGACTTGAACTCCAGGAATGCTGTTAGCCAAGCCTTGAGTTGGTAATGTCAGGACCAGTCTGTGCATCACGATTTCAGGTTTTGTTAGGACATCAAGCAAAGACAATAACCCAAACATTTTATTTTAGATTTAAAAACTAGTTGCAAATACTTTTATGGCAGTATAAAAATGGGTTGCAACTATGGTATTTCCAAAGTGGAGGGTGGAAGTTATTTACAAAAGCTTTCTTCAAAGGCTAAGGGCTCAGCACCTATGATCCTGTGAGCTTCCTTAGATGACAAAAATAAAAAAGGACAGTCTCCTTTGTTCAGCAACAACCTGTGAATGGAATGAATTCAGGATCGACACTTTGCTAAGGCAGCAAATGTTACAGGCAATGTGCCAAGTTCAGTAGAGCAATTGCATTCGCAAAGGCTACTAGGGAACAAAGATAAATGATCACTTAGTGTACCAGAAGTGCTTCTCCTTCCCTCTTTCCCATGAAGTGTGAAGAAATGCACTCATTTTGTAACATTTCTAGTAGTTGTTTTGGTTTCTGCATGGAAATCTGCATACGCAAGGATATTCCTCCTACTTCTTGTCCTACCGCCAGTGAGGTTTTCAACTAGTGCTTCTTTTATCTTTCTCCTTCCCTCTCTTTCCCATGAAGTGTGAAGAAATGCACTCATTTTGTAACATTTCTAGTAGTTGTTTTGGTTTCTGCATGGAAATCTGCATACGCAAGGATATTCCTCCTACTTCTTGTCCTACCGCCAGTGAGGTTTTCAACTTTGAGAACATCTGGGTAGAAGTAGAGTGAATCCTTTCTCTGTAATTAAAAACCAATCAGGCTATAGGAAGGCTGTGGCTCAGTAATGTGTTTGGAGTTGTGCTACCATGTGTTTTGCAAGATGTTGGTTATTGATTGGAAAACATGAAAAAATAGAAAGACTGGTGCTCACGTCAGTTGTTTCTTATGGTAAATACGTAACTTCTAAAGATGTGTCTATCTCCAGTTTGAAATCGCTGTTTCAAACTCCAGATTGTTGTTCTTTCCATTAATTGAAAGAGTCCTTCGGTGCCTCAGGTTTTCTTCCCATACAGTGTTTTTTCCCATTCCTGGATCAGTTGTGAAATTAAAGGGGAGAGCACATTTGCCAGGGGAGTCTCCTCTCCGGCACTGGGTGAAGATGTGGCACTAGAAAGTCCCTCTCCACTGTGCTGGTGCTGTGGAATGACAAAATATCTCTGAATTGGTCCAAATGTCTGGTACGTAACAAAAAAAATCCTGTTGGATGCTTTTGGTGAACAACCCCGCTCCTTCCCTGTAGACACATGAATCCTCTTTTTAAGGGAAGAGTTAACAATTCACTCCTTTGAAAATAATTCACTTTTGCTCAAGTCCTTTTCTAGCATAAGAATGTATTACTTTCTATTATCAAGCTTATCCCAACCTATGCATTCCAACATGGAAGTGGCAAGCTCTGTATTGATTTTGTGAGTGGCAGTTGCAGAAGGCAACGCATGGCTTTGACACACTTCTCAAAGAGCATGGGTAGGTCTTTCTGCTATAGCTTGGGTACTGTCAGGCTGAAAACCTTCTGGTTTCAGTATGGGGGAGATGCTAGAAACCTCTCAAAGGCATTTTGAACTGTCATACGCATTCTGTATATTCAGTCCTTCAGCATGCAACAAAAGCTATTTCCTCTCTTAGGCAGGTAGAAAAATGGGTCATAAGGCTTGGAGATAGCAGTTGATTAGGACTAGTAGAAATTATTTGATGGGTCATAAAGCTTGGAGATGGCAGTTGATTAGGACTAGTAGAAATTATTTTAATTTCTCAGCTTTTGCTGGGTTGGACTGGTGAGTTTTGGTTTGACCATTAGCAATGAAAGATCATGAGGATTTCAAAAGACAGTAGTTGGGTGTTTGACACTTTTAATTTCAGCCCTCCTTGGCAAACACCAGCAGGGACTGGTCCTTATTGGAGCATGTCTGATTTGGAGGCTGCAAGAGAGATGCTGACAAGCTGGAGCGAGTCCAGTGGAAAACTGTGAAGGTGTTTGGCAAGGGAAGTGGGGGACAGGCTCATTCAGCCTGCAGGAGAGAAGGCTTTGGGTATGGGGGGAACTAATTGCAGACTGTCCCTTCCGAAGGAGGATCATTACAGATGCACTAGATCATTCTCGGGGGTACACAGTGACAAGGACAAGAGGCAGCAGGCACAGGTTGCAACAAGCAGTTCTTGTTGGGTAGAAGGTTTGGTCCTGGTTGTCACAGTTTGGTGCAATTTCCATTGTTGCAGGTTTTGAGAATTTGAGTGGAAAAGGTGCTGAGCAATCAGATCCAGGTTTGAAGTTAGCCCTGCTCTGAGCAGGGGTTGAACTAGAGACCTCCAGAGGCCTCTTCCCACTTGGATTATTCTGTGATTTCATGCAGTGTATGCATAGAACATTGCACATATTACAGTTGTGTGTGCTTTAGCCTCTGGTTACAGACCTTTAGCAAAGGGGAATAAAATCCTAAAACAATATTATCATCATTCCTATTGAATTCACTTGTTGTGTAAGTATTTATAAATATTCAGTTTCCACTATGCAGTGTTGTATTTTCCTGAAGATCTCTGGTTAGAAACAAAAGCATTGAGAGCTCCCTTGTCCCTGCTTAACATGGCACTCTTGGCTTGATAGTGAAACCTGCCCGATGAGTGCCCATCTGTATTTGTTCTGTCCTCCTGAGGTGCTAATCCCATTTACCCTGTTGCCATAACCTCACTAAGTCTATTAATCTGCTGATTAGCTCTAGGCTTGATTATTTCCTTCAAGCACTGACAAAACATGCTGAAAACAAGGTGTACACATGACAAAATTTGGATAAACAGAACTATCAAGGAAATACTAGGGAAAGTCCAGAACACAGTGCTGAAGAATCAGAGATGTCTGTTCACAGCCATTTGTCTTAGATGGAAATCAAGGGCAGATATACGTGAATAATGTGGGATGACTGGGAAATATATAGGTGTCTGTCATAAGGGACTCAGATTTTTCATCTCATGACAACTGAACTCCACTTACTTCAGGGGAACTGCACTGGTTTTTCTAGCTAAGGATCTGGTCTTGTGGTTTGTAAAGTCAGCTGTGAATATGCAATGGGGATGATTTGGGTATCTTCAGAAAATCTGAAACCTTTTAAATAAATATTCAAGTCAGTATGTGGCTAGAGGAGGACCAGTTGCAGGAGAACCAAAGGACTTCATACAGTCTCATACATTACATCTCGTAACAATAATGCATTGCAGTTTAGACTGGTCTCATGAATAATACAGCCCATAGTACTTTATCCTGTGCTCATTCCTGTGTTAAGCTGATAACCTTTTTTTTGGTTCCCACAGAGCTTTTAAAAGGCAGGTGTCCTGCCTAGTTTTAAAGACATCAGGTGCTTGTATCACATCCCTAGGCCAATTGTTTCAGTGGTTAATTGCTCCTCACTATTAAAAGAAAATAATGCTTAATGTGGCCTGAATTTATGTAGCCTTGTCCCTTGGCCACTGGAACTTTTTATGCCTTTGTGCGCTAGGTTAAGGAATTGCTGGGAACTGAAATGTTCTCCCTGGGTGTTTGACTAGAGACCGGCAAGATTTGTTTAAGCTTTTAGATTTCAGTTGTGGCTTTCTTACCAAAGTTTATGTTTCCCTAGACAATAGGCTAAACAGCTTTAAAGTAGATCATGCAGCTCATATTTACGTGGCTTGGTTCTACCTGAACCCTTGTTCCTGCTGGCTTCAGCCACCTCCGGTCCTGCAGAAGTGTCTAATTAATGACAACCACAGACATGGTTGGAGATGGAATTTAGATGCACTACATCTAAGAATATCTTTCAAGAAGGATATCAGGGTCTATTCCAAATGAGTTCTGGGATTTCATTTTCCTGTTATTGCTAATTTAGATACAAATAACAATGCATCGAATCAGTTCATGAGAATATATACAGACACTGTGTGGTAGTAATGAATTTATGTCATTAGTGTGATGAAAATAGCAGTTGTGTTAATGAATATGGAAAGAAACACATTTATTTAATGCAGACTTCTGGTGTCAGACTTCTGAACTTTTTAGAAGTAAGTAATAGACCCGTGTTATCTGCCCAACATGCTCCCTTCCATTTTCCACTCTTCTGGTTTCTTTGGTAAATGTATGACATTAAATGATTGCAGCAGCTTTAATCTATCCCATAGAACAAAGCTGAATATTACAGGTGTTCGGCAATGCCAGCACTCTGCAAACCTGTCCAAGGGTGTCAGTGTATCTCTCCTACTACACTCATGTTGTATTGTCAGATAATGTAATTTAAAAACTTTGAAGGATAGTCCCTGTACGTGGTACAACCTTTGGAGTTAGCACTCCAGTCTGTTCCTGTTCAGATATTCATATTTACTGAGTTTTACCTCTGGCTCCATTGAGAGAAGGCTTGAGCTTGTCTTTGTGGGGGCTTACCTTTCATATGATTTCCAAAGTACCATTTCTCAAGTGCTTCTTCTCTACTTTTGTGATTTTAAAATGGCCAGATAGATTAAAATTTGGGCACTGAAAAACATATTGTCTTCAAAAATTCATGTCTTAGGAAATACAGCTTAGTGCTGGCCATGGAGGCAGCAGACAAGTTCTAGTTCATATACAGTTGCTCACCTTATGCCCCAGCATGTTCCCTGCACAGAGCCAGAGTCCAGGAGCATAGCAAAACTGCTATGAGTAAGCAGCAGAGACAGGCAGGGAATGAATGAAGATTTGCTCCTGTCCCCTCTCATGCCACGTGCTGCCTCCTGAAGATACTGATTTACCATGAGTGTAAGCCGGGGTTGCACGAGCTAAATAGAGGCAGGAGGTTATTTTGCACTCTGGAGTTCGCTGGACCTTATGTGGGCCTTCTCTTGTAGAATTCCAGCTGATAGATACCACAGTGTATTTTTAGCAACCTGGCACATTGTTCTTCTCCTGTCACGGGTGTAAGGCAGGAGAATGGCAATCTGCTTTCTCTGCAGCTGCAATTCCCTGCAGTGACTGTTAGAAGTAATTAAAACGGCTTCTCCACAATGAAAAAGACATTGTAATACCTAATTAGGAGAACTTCTGAAACAGAAAGAATAAACTGCATGATGCTCCCCATCTCCCTCTGACAAAGGTGTTACTCTGGGACAGACTTTGCTGCTTTTAAACTTGCACAGGGAAGTCTTATTTTAATTCTCCTGAAGCTTACAGCAGTGCTTTCCATGTGGGAAGCAGCTTCCTGCCTTTATTTTGTTTGAGGTCAGTAGGAATCTCTTGCAGCTGAGGAAGCGCTAAGCATGAGTGGTCCACATCCCCTTCCCTGGGTGTCTGTCAGTCCAGGAGGCCAGCACCACCACTCACTTTCTGTGCTGTGCTCTGTTCCAGCCTCACTGGTGAATTGGGTAGCAGGCTGGCTGCCTGCAGTACACAGTTTCCTCTACTCTTAAAAATGTAGCACAGTGGTATAACTTCGAGCGCGGATTGCTGACACAACCTAAATTATGGAGTCATAAACGGAGAACTTTTACTGTTGCATGGGGGATTATTTACAGTAGAAAAGTATGTGAATACTGAATTCTCTGAGTGATTTCTGGGTGGATTTCACATTTAACTTACGATAACTACCTTGATAAAAGCCCTGGGAGAATAATTCCATCTTGTAGCTTTTTCATGATTGCTATTGTGCAGATTATAGATCTTACATTTTTCATTTAGATATGCTAAGCAGTTTTTTTCCTTCCATTAATAATGAGAAAAAAAATCCCCTTTTTTATATGCTTTTCAGAAATAAAATTAGTATTAACATTATTTGCCTATCTGGTTGTGAAGGGAATTTCAATCATGTGAGTGAGAAAGTTAATTTCATTTTTAGAAGAATATTACTAGGTGGAGAGGAGCCACACAAAGGAGAATTTGCGGGATTGATCTTCTCTCTAGCAGATTCCTGAGTGGTCTGCAATGAGAAAATTATTTTCTTTTTGCAGAAGGAAAGTTTTGGAAACCCAACAAGCTGCTCCCTGCCTTAAAAGTAGCATCTTTATTCTGTTAACCTCAAAAATTTGGGCTCCCAGTGTGAACGCATTTTTGCAGATTCTTTAGAGACTTCAGATTAGTGGTGATGGAAGGGCTAAGCCATACCCTGCTGCACCACAGCAGAAATGAGCACGGCAGTTTGCAGTGCTGGATGGTGGCATCTCTTCTGAGGCTTTCCAGACTGACTGGGCAGCTTGTTTTGCTGTTAGTGTTGGTTTTGTGTCCCTATCTCCAGACTCTCGACAGGTGCCTGGCTTCTTATGACATGTCTGGCAACTGGTTTTAACTAAAGCGACAGTGAACAAATATGGCACATGATGGATTTTAGATTTCTGGCATAAAACAACTGACTCCATCCTCCTGCTCCTCCTGCTCTTTGCTGCTTGGATTCTCCTTTAAGCTCCCATATGGGAGCTGCCATTCTTCCTTCTTTTGAACCTTGTCTGGTGCCAGCCTACTTCACAAGCCTGCTGGCCTTATTGGATGTAACACCGGGAAATTCTTTCTAAAGGCTCACTTTAGCTTATTAAGGCTGATCTCACTAGGTGCCCTGCATAGTCCATGGAGAGAAACTTAGATTCTCCCCAGGAAGCCCATCAGGGAATGGGTTGTTGGGTTAATATTACTTTGTTAGTCCAGTGCAGGAGCCTCTCTTGTCCATTCTGAACCCCCCTCTGAGAGGCCTTATCCCACCCATCACAGAAGCAGAAAACAGAATTTTTACCATAGGTGAAGACTGTTACTGGGTCCTGTCTCAGTTTTCCCCTTTTAGGGTAAACTATTGTAATTCTTGCAGTCATTTCCACATAATTTTTTTTTCCTGGACCTCTGATCCTGTTCAGTGCTCCAGTCTAAACTCTTCCCAGATGGCATCTGATTTACTAGAAATCAAAGCCCAAATGTGGTGCTTCACCAAGGCCTTCTCCCTGCTGAAGAGAGCAGGAGGATTTTTTTCATGTACCTCACAGGCAAAATTAGCCCTCAGCCCTGTTAAAGAGGACTCTGGTGGTTGGGGCTAGAGCTCTCATTTGTTATCATTTTCAATTCCAGGTCTGCTCTCTAAAGAACGTGTTACCCTTCCTTGACTGGCATCATCTGCAGACGTAATGAGCAACCTCTCTGTTTTATCATCCAGATCATTAGTGGGAATATCGAATAGCCCTAGACCCAGGGCAGGTCCCTGTGGAACACACGGGTCCATACTGCTGTTTTGATGCTGAAACATTGATAACTGCTTTCCAAGTACTGCTTTCCAACCACTTCTGCATTCTCCCTGCAATGTGAAGCATCCATCCTTCCTTAATTCAGCTCTGAGACTGTTATAAAAAACAACGTCTGAAGCCAGGATATATAACATCCGCTGCTGTTCTTCTACCTTCAAAACCTATCGCTCTCCCACAGGAAGAAATTGGATTGGCTTGACACAATTTGTTCTTGAGAAATCCATGGGGGCTGCTACTCAAGCCCTGCTTTCTCCTAAGTGTGTACATGCAATGTGTTCAACTATTTGTTCCAGTTTGTTTTTTCCCAGGATTTCATATTGCTTCTATTTTGTTTTTCCTTTCAGAGAAGGAGCCAAAACGAAGAGCTGTGGATTTGGTGAAGTGGATGCTGATAACGCTCATCCCAAGTGTGAGTACTGTTTGAGGTAGGGGGAAGGATGGTTTTGTGTGAGGACCCGAGGCAGAAGCTCTCTCCTTGAGGCTGACACATTTCCAGTGTGATAAATTTCAGTGACCCAAGGCTCTTTGCAGAAGGTTTGCAGATAGGCCTTCCCTGCTCACACAATTCTCACTAGCCTTTTTGGGTTGTGTTTTTTTTACACTCATACCGTGAGTCAAGGACTACTGCTGGCTCAAGAGCTCAGAACTGACCCTGATTTTTAAATGTGATTTAGTTTCAGGTATAAATTTTACAGGCAGTTACAAAATGAAAGCTATCTGTTGCAGAAAATGGTCTTGTTTTCTCTCTTTTCCTCAATTCCCTCCCCTGTAAACGAGGTCAGGAATGATATAAAGCTAACATCATTAATGGTTGCAAAGTGTTTTGAAATCCCTAAATGGAAGGGCTTATATAAGCGGGAAAGTCTTATTAGGATAATTATAATTGCGAACTGTACTGGCACAATATAGATCACTTAATGAATTATTTGGCTTTTCCTTTCTCTCTCTCTCTC
>NW_010109355.1:9120-17049 GCF_000699245.1 Pterocles gutturalis
TCTCAGCTCCCCAAAGCAACATAAACAGACTGCTTTTAATTGGCAACTTTAGTTTGTAGCAAATGGATTTTTCACTGAAGTTCAAACTCAGCAGCAACATTTAGAAAATGCAAGTTGGTTTCAGATCAATTGGAATTTGCAGGGCCATGGTGAAGAGAAAAGTCTCTATGCTCTTTGAACTAGAGAAGCACACACTGAATGTGCCTTTTGAATTATGAGCACTTCTCTCTCCATTACCTTGCAGTGTGTTCCCGGCAAGAGCTGGGCTCAGCTGTTGACGGATGCTTGGGACTAATATGATGAAGGTGAATGGATGACTTAGGCTGGCAGCTAACACAATGTAGATAATGGTCTCTGTGGACGAAAAGAAATCCCCTTTGTAGTTTGATCTCCCACTGCTGGGATTTACTCTCTTGGTTTTGCCAGCATTTCACTTGTGTTGGTTTGAATGTGTGGTCTTCTGGAACTGACCTAGAGACGGGATGAAGGAAACAGCTCTTGCTGTTTTATTAGGACTTAAAGGACTTTTGATAATCAGCTACCTTCCCTCCTGTAAGACTTTTTCTCTCAGCTGCAGTAACCACTCACTGTAAGATTTAGTTTTAGGAAATTATGATCTCCTTGTACGTGTTACTATGTTAGGGTCAGTAATATCAATGCTTAAATCAGTAGGAGGTTACTTCTTGTTGAGCCCTAAAATTGTATCTAATATGCAGTGTGGACCCATTTGGAAATGGCAAGCGTGTTGAACGCTATAGGACATATGTGCTCTTTCCTTCCTTTCTTACTTCTTTTGGGTTCCTTACAAGTGGTCTCAGAGGTTGGTTGTCTATGCACTGAATGCCATGCATTTAATTTATACAGTTGCCATAATAAGTGATGCAATACTTTACTGTTATTACTGCTGTACAATATTTAGCTGGAACTCACACCTACAGATCTGTCGCTTTCTGCTAAATGTTTTTCAAATATACAAGGAGTGAAATCTCCACCCTAGAGACAAATAATACAGCACAAAGGGTTGTTCCCCAGCTTTTCAAGTTCACCTTCATTCCAACTGTCAGCATGGGGGGAAAACTGCTTTTACAATACAAATGGCTCCCAAATCCTGGTGTTGAGGAGAAAAAGTGCCTTTGCTCAGCCCTGAAGCCAGGGACGGATTGGATACTTGCTTAGCCATCACCTAACCAGGTTTAATGCTGAAGGGGCTGTGAAAGAATTCCTCAGTGAACAAGAGCTGCCCAGAAGACTGTGCTGCTCTGCTCTGCCCATGTTTAGCTGCCAAGCTGAGAAACCCTCATGGAATACCACAAGGTGAGGTGACATGCAAATGGGCATGTTTATGGCAATGTCAAAGGGTGGTGGTGATAGTTTTTTACATCATGAGTGAATGGTGTGGCATAGCCCTGCAGCACTGTATTCAGCTGGGAGGAAGACGAGTCCCAGTCTGTATTTGCTGCTCCATCAGTATTTTGTTCTGCACAGTGCTGATGACCACAGTACTTAGCAGCAAAACAAAGCCACAGTTACTCCTAAGTTCAGCTTTCAAGAGTAGCTGAAGTTTTTAATGCATTATTCTTTAGGATGTCGTGTCCACCTCTGCATAAATCAGTGTGGACTGGATGATGCTTTTAACAGGTATCAGATGTGTAAATCCTGAATTGTCTGTGTCCTTCTGAAGCAGCAAAATGGGCTGGGTTCTGCCTGTTCACCTTCCCACATCCCCCCATACAGCTGATGGAGAGGACAGCTTACGCTGTAGAGCTGCTGTCAGGTTTTCCCTAGGACAAGTTAGAAATTTAAATCTCACTGCCATCCTTACTAAAGATAATGATAATGTTTACAGCCCCCGGAAGCCCCTAGATAAATGTACTATGGTCATATCGCCTGCCTTGAATCTAAAATGTTACAACAGGCATCACATCCCATACAAGGCTATCAGCTATATCCACAGTCCATGTGGCAGCCCCAGGAAGTGTTTGGGTATCTTGAGATACCCAGTTTGAGATGCTCTTGTTCTGGTCAACCATGACAAACAGGAGAAAAACTAAAAGTTCCAGTTCTGTTTGCATCTCAGAGGTGTGATCTCGGTGTGTGCAACATGGTTTTACCTCTGCTAGGATGAGTAACAGCAACCAGCCCCGCACCTGGCTTACTGCTTTTAGGAGCATCAGTGACTGCTTCATCTTCTGTTACTGGTCAGCCTGTTTCCATCCAGATAGAGAGTATTAGGGTGGGATGCAATGCCACGGAAGCATCAACACTGCACTTGGCACAGGGAGCATTTTTTGTGCAAGAAATTGCTAGTTGTAGTGACAGCTCTCATTTTTTTCACAGGGAAAGGTTATTTTTAAAGGCCTTTCCCTTCAGTTAAAACAGAAATTGTTAATATTGAAGGTACATTACAGTTTTTAGAAGCAGAGGGGAAAAAAAAGCTTAGAATGGCCAGCGGTGACATTTTCCACTGTCACCAGTGCCATCAGTCTTTGCACTGAGTAAGTTTCCATTAAATGCTTCATCTCACACTACCTGACAGCTCAGCGTTGTGGGGACCTGCGTGGCGGAGCAGATTGCTGTGGTTACAGGCTCAGTGCCATTCCTGGGGGCTCTGGGCACTGTGAGGAGGCATTTAGATCATTTTGGGAACTCTCTGCCTTTTCTTGGCCTGAAGTATTCCCATGCCCTTAAAATATTATTTATTTTCTTTTTACACTGTAGTTCTTTCACTGAGGACTCTAATGCTTTGAGAGGAAGATGTGATTTCTGCTATTCTGCAGAGGTGATGTGTTTATAGCATCCCTCCTCACCTTTTTCTCCCAGCTTTTGTGGCTTTTAAAGAAGCAATTGGACCAGCACTGGTGATGGGTGGCAGATCCAGGCAGTCCCCCATACTGCTGGCCAGAGACTGCCCAGAGTAGCAGTGGGACAAATAGTGAATATATCAGAAAATGGAGGAGAACTGACACCATTTACTGGTTCAGTGAGGATCCAGCAAGCCCTAAGAGCCCCAAAAGATGAAAGGAAAAGTTATGAAATTTAAAATTTTTCTGATTTTCCCCCTTTTGTTTATTGATGTTAAAGAAATAGGAAATTCTCAGCTAGTTCATTCCTGTGTTTTGCAAACAAAATTTATTAGTTGTTTTGCTTTTCTTTCGATAAGGCATTTCTTTGTTGAAATTTTGACCTAACAATTTAAAAGGAGAAAAGGTTTAGAAAAAGGATCGATAATCTGAAAATGAGACGAAGGATTTTGTGTTGGGCTTAATTCAAGAGAGACATAGGCAGGGGACACTCCAATAATTATTAGCTATGGACAGAGAAGCAAAGGGAATTAATTCTTGGACTTCAGATTTTTTCTGCTATCTTTCCATGCTTTATGAATTTTGGCTAATCTTTGCTTCTTGCTCCTTTGCATGAACCCTCCTTCTTTAAGCATCTCTCCCAGCAATTTTTGTTTTTTCTGTTTGTGTTTGTTTTATTTTAATCACTCCACCTACAAACTGTTGAAACTCGTCAGGTATCACCAAGGAGAGGGAGATGTGGGTCCGGACTGGGACAGCAAGCACTGCAAGCTGAGCTGCAGTGTTCCTGAAGGTGCAGCAAACAGGGGACGTGGGCTTTTAAAGTAAAAGAAATTATGATCAATAGGTGTATTGCCAGGACAGTTAGGTGACAAAATTCAGTTCAGCACAGTATTATGCCAACCACTAGTGCATAAAGTAATCCCTGCCAAGAACACATTGTAGTCTAGGTGGACACGCTGGGATTAATAGGTAAAAGCAGCACATTCAGCAGGTCTCAGGTGGAGATGCAGTACCGGGAGATAGAGGTGCTTGCTGGGAATTAGGGGGCCATCAGCAGTGTGTCCCTGGCTGCAGGGACCCGAGTGTATGTCTTTGCCATCAGGAAGGATGGGGCACTGGGAAGGCGCTGTGGGAGGTCCCTGCTGTTCTCACCGGTTGCAAGAAAAAAGCCAGAAGGCAACGTGCCATTTCGTACCGTCAGCCTGCTGTTATCCTGATCTAGCATGACAAATTGGTGTTCCCAGAGTGGCAGCAGAGTAATCAGACTGTGACAAATGGTTTACTTAGAGCAATTTGTTTTCATTTTACTGAAAATTTCCGCAGTCTTAACAAAAGGTTCCCCCCTGCCTCCTCACTCCCACCGCCTCCTTCTTCCTTTATTGGCATTTGCATGACATTGAGAGAGGGACTTGGACCTGACTTGTGGCTGAGAGGGCAGCGTGGCAGCTGGGAGATCGCTTTTCTGGGGACCCCTGGCTTGCCACGGCTAGAAGCTGTTGCTGGAGGCAGAGCGCTGGTGGGTGTGAAGCTCCCTGTCCATTAGCCGTAGGGATGTACATGTCCTTTTGCCTGCGTTTCTCAAACCGGAGCTGAGCTACCTCTCACCTTTTGCAGGTTGGTTTCTGGTAGGTGAAGAGTGTGCAAGAGCATGGGTTTCCCTGAGGGTCTGAAAAGGGTGTCTGTCAGTCTGGCACCTTTCAACAAGCACTAAAACCAAGCACAGCACTATGGCAGTGATATAGCTGGGAAAGGGGAGCTGTGTCCACCTGAAGTACTGCCAGCTATGTCTGCCCTGTGGGTGCCAGGGCAGCTCTGCATCCCCAGCTGTGCTCGTGGCACAGCTGGATCCATCTGCTTTACCATGCTTGCAAAAGCCAAACAATATGGAGAGAAGGGGAAAACTGCTAAAAATGAGCCAACTGCTTAGTTAAAATAGCTGTCTAGGAATTCGAGTCCCTGTCATGATGGTGCCTCCAGCTGGCCCTGGGATGGGGACCTGAATATCAGTCCAGCCTTGCACGGGGCTTCCCAGTACTGCAGTGCTACTGCAAGGATAAAACCTGCTTGGCTTTCCTGGCAGAGGGATGAGAAACGGGTAAACTCTGCACTGCTTGTTCAGCAGAGCTCCACCGGGCTGTACCACAGGGAAGTGGCCAGTGCTTTCCACAGGCTGCAGAAAAGGGAGGCCAACGCCTTGTACTAAATAGAAGGGTGATGGTATGTGGGGGTTGGAGCCAGGGGCTCTGTGCCATGGGGAAGAGACCAGGAGGGCAGGGAGGAGTTAGAGTGGTGGCAGGGGACTCTGTTGCAGTTGCCCTGTAGTTATTGGGTTATTGAGATGAATATTGAGATTGCCCCACTCAATCCAGTTCTCTAGAATCACATACTGCGATGGGTTCAGCGGCAGACCCGGCCAACAGACCTGTACCATCCAGCTCTTTTTTGGTTCTGGCTTCTTTCCTGCCTGGGCTTTTCCAAAAATGTATCGCTGCCCAGGACAGAGTACGTGGGGCTCTGCAGATGTGACATGTGTTGCTATACTCCTTTGAACCCACAGCAGAGACAGAAAAAAATTATTCTGGGCATACTGGGGTGCAAGCCTTGCTTCTGGAAAAATGGTGGGCTTGGAGGGTTAGAGGGTGAAGTGATGGAGTCAAGGATTTTCTCCATCGTGCTGCCTGTGGCCACTACTTTTTTTTATAGCTGCATGCAATTGTTTAAAGATTGCCTTAGCACAGGCTAACGGGATGACATGCTCAGGCCATTCTCATACAGGAGGCTGGATGTGACAATCTGTAATGCTCTTCTTTGACTCTGAAGTCTGCCCTCACGGGCTTAATTTGGCAAGCTGCTGCATTAGGTGCTGGTACTACATCTTGCATCCCTGTGCTGCTGCACAAATACTCAACAGTGTGATGCAATTTACTGCTGCATCCCCCATCCAGCCACCAGAGACTTCCATCAAGGGCTGAGGAGCAGCCAGCCCAGCTCTCTTCCTGCACTTTATCGCAACAGTGGCTGTGTCTGAAAATAGCACGGTGCCACTCAGAGCCTGGCAGGGTAATGGCTTTCCTTAAATGAAATTCCCACTCTGTTGGCAACTTTAGTCTTTGTAGAAGCCCTTGGAAATAGCAGAGTGGTGTGTAACTAACTGATGCCCACTGGAACGTGTCCCTGGCCATGGATGGAACGAGCTTTCTGGTCTGTACTCATACAAAAAAACGGCTTAAATAAGACCATTATCACAACATGGGTTTTCATAATGCATTAGCAAACATAATAAAGCGATGGAAAATTACTTGCACTAATCGGACATCCATAAATAGGCTCAAATAGTATGTTTGACTCTCAATTGGAGTGAATAATTTATCAGCTGATTAAATCTGATCATTTTATACAACCTGCCAGTAGTTTTCCCATGCATGTTTTTACTGTCCATATATCTCCATTAAGTTGACGGATTTGGGTGGTTCAGAATGGTAGTAATGAGGGAAATGCCATGTGTAAGTAAATGAAGCCAGATTTACAGCACCGGCGCACCACTCAGATAGCTAACGCCAAAACGAGATGCTGTTACGTGTTTAAATAGTAGCTTCTCTTTGTCTCACCGATTATTTCTTCAGACCTAGCAAGAAAGAAGGAGAAAAAAGGAAAAAATCAACTTCCAAATATAACCTTCCAGATATTTCAAGTAGGGCAGGAAAGGTACCCAGAGCCTGTGCAGTGACTTCTGGGATTGCTCAAGGAGAACAGTGGGGCGCGGCGACAAGCGGAGGAGATTGTGGTGCTCAGTGTTTGAGCCCTGTTTTGTCAGGGCTAGTAAGTCCCAGTGGTGAACAGCCTTCAGACACCCTCCTTCTGTCTCCTTGCTCCTCTATCCCCATCTCCTCTCACTGTACCTGTTCCCATCTGCACTTGCATGCTGTCTGCACCTGCATGGGGATTTTCTGAATGTTTTGGTGTTTGCTTTCCTTCCTTGATGTTAAATACTAGTTCTCTTTCTCTGTTTGGATATGAGACATTTCTCTTAATGACACAGTAAAGTCTATGTTTGGATGCAGAATCCCACATGGCTGCAACATTTCTGAAGAGGAAAGATTAAAAATAAATGACAGTTGTGAATAAAGTGAATATGAGATGGCTGCGGAGGTCTTAGGCAAAGGCTGGGAAGTGCAGTATTACTGAAGGCCAAGCCTGAGATCCTGCTGGCATTGCACCCTGGCAGTGGGGTTGTGCCATGAGCTGGGCCACTGCAGGGCCAGCAAGGAGAGATGGATTCCCTGCTCCTCCAATGTGTACAGCTCGTATTTAATCTGTGGAAATCAAAGGGTGGTCAGTCAGAAAGGGTGATGACAAAGCTTAATTGCCTTTTACTCTGCAAACGGGACAGGTGTACAGAAATGCAAATGCAGATACTCTCTGGATTTGTCTGGCTGCTTTTTTTGCACTAAGGGAATGTGCCAACAACCTGTCATTAATTGAGGAGCACTGGTTTCACTGCTCAGCATGATAGTCCCAATTCTGGTCTCCTTTGAGAACCATACCAGTGAAACTCCTGCTGACTTCCCTAGGAGGAAATGGAGGAACTTGGCATCAGATGATATGCAGGGTTTCTTAGCAGTAATTTAAAGGAATTAAAATAAAAAGCACCAAAGGAATGCACCAGTCAGCCAGGGAGCATTCTTAGGGCCAGCTGTGTGTGAAGCAGGGATAATAACTGTTGCCTTTTCCTTTCAAATTTGTAGCTGAAATGTCCCTGTTATCCCCAAAGGCCATCCATTTCATTCCTGACTAAGGAAGAAGGAGAAGTGAGAGAAAGAGAAGAGATTTTTCAGTGCTGGATCAATACTTCAGTAAGAGCTTTTTCTTTGGGCAGATAGAAGTGTGAGTATAGAATAAGAATAAAAAATCACTATATATCAGTATATAAAAGTAAGCATATGAAATACATACCTTTGGCAAGTCAATAAAGTTAGTGTTAGTTTTATTACTTTGTACTAGAAATATTTCCTGTGTCTGTTTCAGAATAGTGGCAGGTTAGGACCCATAATTATCAGCATTTCATAGGGGAAAAAAAACCCCACATTTTTTCTGTGTTACTGTGGTGGGTTAGCCCTTGGCTCGG
>NW_010109356.1:0-4568 GCF_000699245.1 Pterocles gutturalis
AGGGGTGGGGGGCTCCTCCAGTGCCTCTGCTGAGAGGGGGAAAAGGCAACACGAAGGTAGCGCAGCCGGCGGGGCTGCTGTCTTATCCCCTGTTCCGTACCCGTGCTCTGCACGGGAGAGCTGGCCGTGTGACCCCACTGCCGAGAGCTGCATCTGCTCGGCAATTACTGCGGCTGCACAGAGCACGTACAGGCCCGTCCTACTTCTCAAACTCGTGAAACACCCGGCTTGTGCAGTGGGTGCCGAGACAAACCACAGCATCTTTAAGATGCTTCAGCAAGTGTTTGTCCCAAGCTGAAGCTCACAGCTTCTCACCAGTTTCACATCGTAGCGAGTGTTACCCTTAACGGGGTCACGTCAGGAACATAACAGAGATATGGCACATGGGTGCTGATTTGGTAGGAACACAGGAGAGCTGACACAGCATCCCCCCTCCAGACCTCTGTCCCAGTAAGGTCTCTGCCTGCTCAGCTTCAGCTGCGCTGCTGAGTGGCTCGGAGTCAAAACCCCCACGCTTTGCTCAGGCTTTCCACAAAGGGTGTCACACCACAAACCCCAGAAACATTAGCAGGACTGAGCTCACTCTCATGCATCTTCCAGCAGGGAGAGGGAGGTGACTCTCCTCCTCTGCTCTTGTGAGACCCCATCTGGAGCACTGTGTCCAGGCCTGGGGCCCCCAGCACAGGAAGGACGTGGAGCTCTTGGAACAGGTCCAGTGGAGGGCCACAAAGATGATCAGAGGGCTGGAGCACCTCTCCTATGAAGGAAGGTTGAGGGAACTGGGCTTGTTTAGCTTGGAGAAGAGAAGGCTCCAGGGAGACCTCATTGCGGCCTTCCAGTGCTTGAAGGGAGCCTATAAACAGGAGGGGGAGTGACTGTTTACAGGGGTTGATGGTGACAAGACAAGGGGGAATGGTTTTAAACTAAGAGAGGGGAGATTTAGGTTAGATATTAGGAAGAAGTTTTTCACTCAGAGGGTGGCGAGGCACTGGAACAGGTTGCCCGGAGAAGCTGTGGATGCCCCATCCCTGGAGGTGTTCAAGACTAGGCTGGAGGGGACCCTGGGCAGGCTGCTCTAGTGGTTTGCAACCCTGCCCACAGCAGGGGGGCTGAAACTAGATGATCTTTAAGGTCCTTTTCAACCCAGGCCATTCTATGATTCTATGATCTTGCTTCTGAGCACTTAGCCTCCACAGAAAAAAAAGGATCCCTTCCTTCAGAAAGAAGAGTGGGAATTTTATTTATATGTATATATATATAAAGATTCTGAATAAGCATTCAATTTGAGAGGCCTCAAGCAAGAAGACTACAATGCTTACAGCAGCCCTACTGAAAAACAAAACAAAACAACACAAAAACAAAGACCATACCAAGACTAAGTCATTTATTTAAGCCCACCTAACACTCTTCATAACCAACCCACATAAAGTCTTTTCCTTGCACATGAGAACTCATGCCCTTAGAAAGGCTTTCCTTCCCCCATCCTTCAAGTCTTACAGGTGATAAGCAAAGCTGGCCATCTGATCACCACCAACAGAAGTGTGGTCGGGTCAGAGCAACAGCATAAACTACCATCACAAGATAAGCAGTGTCATGCTTGGGAGCAAACTCCACAATGCATTAAGCTGGGGTGCCTCCCTGTGAAATGTCTCTCCAGATGCTTTTGCTTTGCAGACACTTTTGTGCAATAGCAGCAACTGCACATAGACAGGGTTACATGTATTTCAAAGGCTTTGAACTGAAGTTGTTGAATCTAGGATCAGAGTTAACACATCTAACCCTGCTCCAGACTAGATTAATAAAAAGCATAAGCCAAAGTTTGAAAACTACAGCCAACACCTTTACACAACAAAGCAGCAGAAACCTTCTCCCCAAGGCTTTTAGCTGGTATCACACATCGCCACCACATCAGTTTTGCAATATCAGCACTACAGCTTAAATTCCCCAGAGGCAGCATAACCATCACAGCCATGACAGACCTTGCTTTTAGGCAAATGTCCCTTTCCATATCTGATACAAGATACGCGTCTCCAGGTCACCTTGGAGGGCAGCATTTCACCAAAACACTTCAGAAATAGTCAAGGAAACTTTAGCTGGCCTCATTATTTTGCAGACAGAATTCCTCCTAGGTTACCAACATCCCGGGGAGCTTGTGTTAAGGTACAGAAACACCAAGAGAAAAGGCTACGAAAGCCAACTGATAAAGCCTTTCCAGCAAGACTGATACTAGAGTTCTTAATTTCTGTAATCCAGCCAACTCTCTTACATGAGGAGGTAGCTACGGTTCCACTTTATGAGCTAGCTACACTCAGTGAATCCAAATCCCTCTTAAGAGCACTGCACTTGCAGCTCAGTAAACAGATGCACCTGGAGGCACTACAGCAGCCCTGAATGCAGAAATCAGGTTCTCAGGAAAATCCACATACAGAGACTAATCAATTTTACTGTTCTTTCAGCCAGAACATACTCCTTTTGCTACAGATCATCAGAATTCACACTGAAATGCATTGCAGGCCGCTCTTGTGTTCAACACCACACAAGAGGTTTTATTATCACCAGTTTCTGAATCCCCAAAACAAGCTCAGTTTTACACCAAAGCAGAGACAAGATGATTTAAGTGTACACAGTGCAGAGGAGAATAGAGCAAAATATCTAAGGAATTCAACTCACAGACAAATCTCTTCAATAGAGGATGCTTGAAGAGAGCTAAAGGAACTCCCCAAAGCCAGATACCACACAGACCAGAATAAGAAGGGGAAAACAAAACACAACCGAACCTAAAGACAGATTACATAAAGCTATCAGGAACAAGATGACCAACAAAATCAGAGCCCAGGAAAGAAGAAAATCAAGATCATAACTCTGGGTGAGAGAAATCACCACCATACTACATAGCTATCAGAAAGAAAAAACTGCCAGTGATAAGAAAGAGGTGCAAAGAAATAGCTGTTCTCCTTAATTACACCCACACCTCCTAGCCACTCAAAAAATTTGCCCCCAGCACCCGAGTCACTCCTCAGCGTAGTGGATTGTTAATTAGATTAAATTAACTCTGAGTGAGGCCACCTGGCCTTTTTCTCATTCTTTCCATCTACAGTAACCATCTGAACAACATCCCGAAGTGCCTTGAAGGTACTTGTCACACTTCTGAGACTTAACACTGGTAAAAATGAAGGCAATTAAAAAGTACAAGTGTCTATTTTTTGAGGCTATATCAATTCTCTAAAAGTTGTTTGCAGTGGATGCAGTCACAACACTAGGAAAGCAGCGGGATCAGTCTGATATACCTTGCAGGAGAGAGCAGGAAAGTCGGTGCGATATGGAAAGCAGGCATGATCCCCCTATTTTTCTCCCAGGAGTTCTTGATTTGGTCCTCCAAAGTCATCTGCTTTTGGGTCACCACATTGATAATAACTGGGGAAAAACCCCAATATGTTTTTTAACACATCAAGTGTTTCAATATGCCTCCTTTGAGAATTCATCAACCATTGCAGGTAAATGCATTAATACCAGCTCTCCCCTGGGACGTGCCTGTGATACTTTCTTGGCTTTATCCTTTATCGTTAGAGTTAACCTGGGAGCAAGCAAAAGCAAACAGCTCAAACCAGTCTTTATTTGCATGCTCAGAGTGGGACAAATGAGCAAAAGCACGTGGTTGCAAAAGCATCGCCTTACTTGGAGTAGGACGGTGAGAAAGCAAACCACCACAGGATCCTGAGGTCCCCTGATGTTAAATCACCCTCTTCTGCTGGGATGACTGGTTTTCCTCCACCATCCCACTGTGTGACTCTCCACAGGCCTGCCTGGTGAGGAGCAAGATTCCTCCCCCAGAAGCACCCGAGGAAGAGATAAAGGCACTTTTAACCACTGGTGTGCCTGTGAGCAGCCAGCCAGACTGCTGTCACATGTTGGGCTTAGGGGAGAAATTAAGCAGGGCTGCTCAGCTCGGGGCTCTGGACTCAGCCAGGTAGGAGAAGATGTATCCAGGCAACAAGTTTTCCAAGAGTAAAAAGCACTTTCAACAAAAGACGTATAGCCTTTTATTAGGCTTGAGTTCCTTGTTTGCTCGCCATTTTGTCTGTGAAGAATTAACAAAGAGCCATTAAGCCCTGGATAGGAGCAGAGTGGTCTCAGGAGATCAGAGCTACTAAGGAGGAGGTGAAACCACCCAGGGAAATGTGTCCTTACTGGAGGCCGGGGGGCCAGCCTGGTGCCTGAGCGGGGCTCCGCAGGAGGAGGCGAGGAGCCGGGGGCAGGGCTGAGCACACCTCTGAAGCGCTGGGGCCACGGGCACCCACCCGAAGGAAAACTGGCCTGTGCAGGGATTTCTGAGCTGATGAAGGAGAGCAAACCACAAAAGCCAGGATCAGGGAAAACCCTCAGGAGACCCTCCAGCCCAGGCCCCGTGTTTACTCCTGCGCTTGCCTAATTCCCCCCACGACGGCATCTGCGTCCCTGTCAGGGTCTCCGGGTACTGCTCAGCACGCACAGCCCTCGCAGCTGACTCCAGGGCCTGCTGGAGAGCGCTGCGCTACGTATTTTATTGCTCTTTATTTCCCTCTACGAGT
>NW_010109357.1:0-860 GCF_000699245.1 Pterocles gutturalis
AAATAAAGACAAGAAGTGGGATTCACCTGACTGGATTTCATGTGTTCAAAACAGATGCAAGAGCTACCTCTGACCTCATCTCCTAGGATTCTCTTTACTGAAAATAAAGAAAACTAGAGTGCTGAGAGCAACTCCTCCAACATATTTTTTCCTACAGGATGAGACAAATCATCCCTTGGATGCTGCCAGTGAGGTCTCCAAGGACTGTAAGGAAAGCTTAGCGCAGGTAGCTCAGATGTGGAGATCTATGCTGAAAACACTATATTTAGTCAGATGAACTCAGCAGCTACCTTCACACTAGTGAAGCTGTTTTCTAAAACTTACAGAAAATCCATTAACCATTCTATTCAAGAACTTAATAATATTTGAAGCCTTTTAAACTTTTTACTCATTTTTCAAAAATGTTACAAATCTTCAAAGCTTAAACTTCAAATCTTTCTTTTGAGAGTAGCCTCTTTTTTTTTTTTTTTTTTTTTTTAAAAAATTTTTTTTTGGGGGGGGTTTTTAGGAAATCTTTGGCCTGCTCTTCAGATCTATTCAGACATTATTTCTTAATTACAGCAAATAACTTTGTTCTCTGAAGCACAATTATCTCTAAACACAGCTCAAATCCTTATTTTTTTAAGACAAAAAAAAAATTGGAAACTGTGAAGAATGTCATTATATTATCAGCAAGTGACTTAATTACCTATACCACAAGTAGCTATACCAGATTACTGGAAAGCGTGAAGTAGCTGTCTTAAGTTGAAAAAGAACTTCTGGGAAGAGAAAGCACAAAAATAATTTCGGATTAGCAGTATCTTTAAGAAAAAAAAGGCAAAAATAATTTCGGATTAGCAGTATCTTTAAGAAAAAAAAGG
>NW_010109358.1:0-1511 GCF_000699245.1 Pterocles gutturalis
AGTAAGAATTGCTGACTCTGGGAGGAACTGTACTTCCCCAGCTCTTTTTGTTTTTCTCTAAGCCTCCCTTTCCACCTCTGTTTCTTCCTTCCTACCCTATATTGGGTGTCAGAACTAGCTGCTAGTCTGTCTATTCAGGACTCTGCCGTGGACTCTGCCTAGACCGTTCTGTGTGTAATGTGGCCATGGCTTTTTTGACACTCTGATGTTCTTTTCTCTTCTGGCATGCTTAATGCCCTGAGAAGCTTCTTACCTTGGTTTTGAACCTGCCCTGCTCGCCCAGCTGTGCATTTAAATTTTTGTTTGCCCGGTTTTCAGATATTAAATGTCCACTTGTTGCCTGTTTTTTTCACAACTCCCTCTCCCCGCACAGGAGGAGCTGTCCAATGTCAACCTCTCCAAGTTCCGCAAGATCCAGCACGAGCTGGAGGAAGCCGAGGAGCGGGCTGACATTGCAGAGTCGCAGGTCAACAAGCTCCGAGTGAAGAGCCGGGAGTTTCATA
Source organism: Pterocles gutturalis (assembly GCF_000699245.1). Lineage (NCBI taxonomy): Eukaryota > Metazoa > Chordata > Aves > Pterocliformes > Pteroclidae > Pterocles > Pterocles gutturalis. Next base: position 504 of record NW_010109358.1, read on the forward strand.
AGAAGGCAGAAGAGGAGGAATGAGGATCTCAAGGCTACAAAGTGACCTGAGGCATGCATAAAATGTAAACCTCTGTGTTGCTTTCTTCTGTAGTTGTCATTTATGTCTAGGTAATAAAGACTGTAGAGATCTTTGCATATAAGCAGTGATTAGCATGCTTTCTTTATTTAACACTCGTTACTTTTGGAGTACAGATACACTATTCGTGTTCACATTTAAAAATATATTAAACAGAAATTCATTTTTACATATACATTTTTTAAAATGCATTCATCTTGCAACAAGAAGTATGAATTTCTTTGATAGACTAAGACTACATTCTTTCATGTTACTTTGATATATTCTTAGCAAAAAACTTTTTAACAAACCAAAAGAAAAGAGATTCCTGCAGCATTTTTTAAAGAAAATTACATATTATTTTTATTAATTGAAAAATGTGGCTTGTTTGGTTAGGCTTAAGAGGGTGAGAAAGTCAGATTTCTCCTTTGATTCAGGAGAATGACATTCACTCCAAGCATTCACAAGCAGTCAAACCAACATGGTGACATAGTGGCATAAAGAGATATCCTAATTCTCTTTGAAGCTATTTTGTTTCATACCTAGCACAAAGTGATAGCTAGTTCACAGACAGGGCAAGTGACAAGAATCCACAGTTCAAAGACTATGGAAGAAAGAATAGCCTCAGCTGCAGACTCCTGGGCACAAGTAAACCCAAGTATTTTAAGGACAGATGGAAGATAATTGAATGAATATTAAGATAGATAAAGGCGATGGAGTGTTTTCCTTTTTTCGTTATAGATACAATATAATGTAAGGAAGTAATCTCATAGACAAAAAGAACAAGTTTAAGTGAAAATTGCTTTCATGAATGATAACAGTTTCTACTGAGGTATTAGTATGGTATCAGGAAAGTCTGCTTCACTTAGGAGCAATTGGATTTGAATATGAATAGGTATTTCTATGTCATAAAAGAAAGAAATAATTCTGTACGTTGTGTTCTCGTGTTGA
>NW_010109359.1:0-260 GCF_000699245.1 Pterocles gutturalis
GAGCCGACGGGGCAGAAAGCACGCTGGCTCGCTGAGCGCGCACAGGACACGGCCCCGTGCGATGGGACGGGATGGTGGCCCTGGTGTGCTGCACGCGAGCAAGAATGGGGCCAGTGCAGCGGGTCCTGGGCTAGCAGGGAATAGCACCAGCACCGCTGCAATGCCAGCAGCATCCGGCCGGTGCTGGCTGCACCCGGTGTCCCCAAATCCAGGGTGAGCATCTCAGTGTGGGACCCGGCGGGTGCGTGGGGTGCAGCTGG
>NW_010109360.1:0-25199 GCF_000699245.1 Pterocles gutturalis
TGCGCTGAGGGGAGCGGCGGCGCCTGAGGTGCGCGGGAAGCGCGAGCGGCGTCCCTCAGGCTGCGCTGCCCCGTGAGGGCACCAGGCGCTTTCCCGCCGAACAAAGAGGTTTCCGTCTCCCAGTCAGGCTCAAGCCTCTGTCCCCAGAGCCCAGCGGTATGTGAACAGCCCTAGGTGGCACTGTCACTCACGGTGGCATCGGTGAGACTTCCGTCGTTACCTCAGAGATCTCTCTGACAGGACCTGGTGCGGTGCTCTGTGGGCACAGCCCTCACAGGGCTCGACACACACCCAGGCTTCCTTCAGCACCTTCCCAAGCTGAGCCAAGCTGATGTCGCATTTAGACTTCTCTAAAATATCAACATTTTCCCCAGCCTTTCACAATGAGTCTGGTGAGAGGAGGACTCTGGAGAGTTTCAGCGTGGCGAGCAGAGCCAGGCTCTTCTCTGTGACATCTAGTGATAGGACAAGGGGCAATGGGTTCAAGCTGGAACATAGGAGGTTCCGCTTGAGTATGAGGAAAAACTTCTTTACAGTGAGGGTGACAGAGCACTGGAACAGGCTGCCCAGAGAGGTTGTGGAGTCTCCTTCTCTGGAGACATTCAAAGCCCGCCTGGATGCGTTCTTGTGTGATCTGATCTAGGTGTCCTGCTCCGGCAGGGGGATTGGACTAGATGATCTTTCGAGGTCCCTTCCAATCTCTAACATTCTGTGATTCTCTGAGCAGAAGAGCACAAACAGCCCTTGGGGCTCTAGTGCCCGACGCTCACGGACCTCCCACCAGAGCTTCCCCCAAGGGCTCCAGGAGTTCACTAGAATTTCCAAACAGGTTTCTGGAAGTGGCATGAGGCAAATAATGCTGCTGTTGGTGTTCATTTCACAAGTCCTGACAGCTGTTCGGTCAGTATAGCGGTATTCACAGAACAGGTGCTGACACTGTGAAAGAGTTCAGTAGTTTCTGGGTGGGATTTACACAGCCCATTTTTGGCTTTGCAGCTCACAAGTGCATTTCACACTTTCCATCTTGAAGATGTGTTGCCTGATGCTTATTCTTCTTTAATTCAAAGCCATCTGCTAGCTTCTGCTTCAGAGTGGCTGTACCAGTTGGTATCACCCTCTCCAGGTTTCAAAGCTCTTAACACCATCAGTGCTCCATGGAAACTTACAGCAATGCGACTTTCAACACTACTCTATGCTACCAAAAATTATAAAGAATCATACAGCAAGTTAGCTTTTCCATGCACTCAACAATGACAAAAAAATCCTGTATCAGAGTTACCTGAGAAGCATTTCTTTCCTTTATGGTTCAAGTGTGGCTACGATCCATGCCTCGTCACTGTCCCCTGCTTTCTGCTACATGTGGAAGGAAATGCTGAACAAATGCTCACTGTGGTAACTGGAACAGGAATTAGACAACTGTTCCACAGGACCCCCGAGATCCCCAGGTTATACACTAACACTCATTTCAGATTAACTCACAAAGAGGTGGAAAATTGCCACTCATGAAGAGCCTCAGCAGTAGCCAACAGCTCTTGTTGCCTATTAACAGATTTTATAATAGTTGTTATTTTTTCCAGATGGTCCCAAAACAGCACTTGAACCTTACAAACAGTTGAGAATTATCTAAAAAAATAAAGCCCAACAGGAATTGAATTAGATTTGAAATGAACTTCTTTGTGCTTTGATGGAAACAGCAGTTAGGATAACTGGCTTCTTAGTTTTCAATTTACAGTTTTGCTCTTAATAATCTAGCTCAGATGAAGATGTGGACTGACCCTCTGTGGCTACAGATTTCACCATCCAATAGACTGTCATTTTAAGGTCAAAAAAAATTTGCCTTTGATGAAGGATGAAATGTTGAGGTATGTAGGAAGCTAGTGTGGAATTAAGTTCATGAGCTGCCCTGCACTGCTGAGTTGTACCGTATCGCTGGGGTTTCTCCTGGCCATTCCCATTATTCTTTGGGCACTCTGAGCCATTTTATGCACTCAACCATAGTGCTATTGTGAGCAGAAAGTCCTAACAGACCGTATTCTGCAAGTCACAAGGCTTCAAAGCATCTCACATTGGGCACCCATCGCAACCACTAGGCATGTTAGTGCATCGTCTACAATACTGCCAAAACGAGAACTCCTTTTTACTTTTGTCGCCCTGTCCAGGCACTTTATTGTCATCAATGTCCAAGGATATCCCTGTAGATATCGTCTGGAGCACCAGTAATTTTCCATTACTCATTTAGGCTTGCACATCACATAATTTACACTAAATACAGATCAGTCATTATCTTTTGTTTATTATATGCCTTTTAAATTATTTTTAGTCTCAGATCTACTGTAATTCCTCCTCCCAATTCTATTACTATTTTGGATATCCCCTGTGACCTGGAGTGTTCTTAAAAAAGTGGGGTTTTTTTCTATCAGAAATCTCAGGTTGTATTTGTTATCAGTGAACTTATATATATAAATCTTTTTCCTGCAGAAATTTTAATTTACTGTTCAAAATAAAGCTACTATGGATCATAGAGTTTATATAAAGAATGTGAAATAAAATGTGAATATATTTAAAGGATAATCCTCTAAACAGATCCAGAGATTACGGAAAATTCAGTAATTTAGCCTAGACCAAATCTGCCCTGTTCATATCTTTACAAAATAAATAGGTGTAAATCAACAAAGTCCAAATAGGTTAGATCTACCAGATAAACTACAACAAGGAAATTACTGGTTCAGTTGGATGGAGAAATAACAGAAAAATTTAAATTGGGTTAAGGGACTAAGTATAAAGGCTTTTAGAAAATTACATGCAGAATTCAGGCATCAATCTTGGAAATAATTTTTTCAGTAAAAACCATTTTTGTTAACTTTGCAGATGGAATCAGTCAGTGACAAAGATTTTTTTTTTTTTTTACAGGAGGAATGGGAGCACATACACAAGAAGAGCTGGAGGACCGGGAGGACCACTGTAACGTAAGTATCGAGAAACTCAACAGCACAAGTGTCAAATGATAAGTCTGGACTGATAGGACTAGTAATGAGAGTGTCTCATACAATCTAGAAGTGACTGAAGAGAGAAAGTCCCAAATTTATCACAGAATGGCTATGAATCAGAAATACAATACAGCCATTAAGGAGACAAATGTGATCCTTTAAATTTAATGGATCACATTATTGTCACAGAAGAGAGAGAACTATCTACCTTGAAATACCTGATGCCTTGCCCATGAGCCATTATCTGGAATATCTGATTGTTTCTGTAATCAAGGAAAATTAATTCAAACTGGAATAAATGCAAGCAGGATGATCAGAAACAGAGAACCTTGCTTTTGAGAGGAGACTAATGTTTCATCTTGTCTAGCAAATGAAGACTGAGAGGGTTTAAGTCTCTATAAGCTTAACTAGAAAAATAAAGTCAGCCGGAACACTTCAACTCTTTATGCTAAAGAACAATACTGACATGACAGACATATAGCATTATAAATACACTGGCACAGACATTATAGTAAGCTTCACTACCGAGCAGTGTTGCCTTCCAGTAGAAGTTGGGGCCAAATCCCAAATAGTCTGAAAGTGGACTTTTGCTAGTAGTCTAGGCAATTACATCTCAAAAACCCTAATGGGGATTAACATCATGACTCAGCTCAGTGTTCCTCTATTTGGCCTAACACCACAGTATAATTCCCTACATTTCTCAAACAATATTCAGTAACAGGTACATGCTTAAACAGCATGTCAACCCAGATGCTCCTGTGTTTGTCCAAAACAAGTGAGGACACCAACTTTCAACATAAACACTGCACATGCCTGTTTCAGGAATGCAGTATTTTTGCCTCAGGGATGAGCAAAAGGCTTTAATTTTAAGTCCTCCTTTCACAGATACAGAGCCAGCCCATTAGCACACACAAAAGGCCACACTGCCCTACGTTCCCAATCCTCTCTATCAGCCAATAATTTGTTTTGCTAACACAGGCTATCCATGCTCAGGTTGGGCTCCCTTTGAGGTGCAGTTACAATAGCACAGGAGAAAACCCTCTGCTTTTCGGAGGGGAACACTACAGCAAGAGACTCCTACAAGAAGTCCTTACAACAGAGGGTCTGTAAGCCAACCAAACTATCTGGAAGACTAAGTGTGATGATCATTCTGCAGTTTTCTTTTTTGGAGCCTTCCTAAGCTTTCTCAGTCTTGTTCTTTAAAGCAGCCAAACCCTGCTTAAAGTCCCCAGAGAGCACCTGCTCTGGCCATATCAGAAATGTGTCTCATCTAAAGGAAACCCACCACTGTTGCCATTCCATTCGCAGCTGCTACAGGGAGAGACGCAAAAGATGTCTTTTTTTTTCCATAAACACACTGAACTATTCAAAGGTTTTCATCTTTAAATTTAATTAAAGAAAAATGTCTCAAAGTGATTAAGCATGTTTGATTTCCAGCTTCTTTTAATGGCACAAGCCAGTGCCGTAAACTGTAGAAAGTGAGCTCAGCTAGAATTTTAATTAAAAAAAAAAGATAAAACTCTCAAGATGTGAGGTCCTATTAAAAAAGTGGCTGTTCACTTGTAAACAGAATAAAAATGTTAAGAACACAAACTTTCAGACAGTGTAAACAAAACCACTTCTCTTGAGCAGTACAAGTAATGTTACAACACCATAAAAACACCAAAAGCAGGAAACAAAAAAAAGGCAGAAGAATGATATAACATTAACTTGCTAAAATGATAAATCATTTACATTGAATATTAATTGCTGCTTGACATTTTTATTGCTCCAGTGGTAGCGTGTTGACAAGTAAATGTAGTAAACTGTCATAGTGGGACAATAATAAACAGGTATTTATGTGTTTGCATATGAAGCTCTGTACCTATCTAGGAAAACATAGGAACTTTTTTTATTTATCGAGACCACACCAGATTTAGCAAAAATGTTTTCTGTTTTAAAGTCACCCATCTGCAACCGAATCCACATTTCCAAGACTTGTCTGTGCATGTCTTGGAACACTTTTTTTTTTTTTTCCTTCTGTAGTAAAACAACTTCACAGATGCAGGTGAGGAATCAGTAGGCAAGAGCTTTGATGCTCTGCCAGTATTCTTTAATACTTCAGTACTCTTTAGATAGAAAAACTTACAGATACAAAACCAAATATTTCCTAGATAAAAACTAGAAAGTGTCAACATGTTTTTATGAAAAATTAAACATTGACTTGGTAGACAGTAACTGCTTTTGAAAAATCTGCAAATTCACACTACTGATAGTTACGAGTTCCCTTTTTGCCTTACTCTCTGCACAATGTTTTCTATTTTGTTGGAACCAGACAAGGCACTTTCTTTACCACTTCTACTACACTTTGCTAGCATTTATCTCTGTTATATTGCTACAAATTCTTTCTCCAATTAACAAATATCCTGCATAAATAGTTTACCAATTAAAAATACTGTCAAAATGAGAATTTCAGTCTCATGAGATATAATTACCTGCTGAATGTTTTTATATTAAAGCAAAGGATAGCCCAGGCAAAAAAGAACCTGTAGGCAAAACAGAATTGCACAGAGTTCACAGCAGTACCTACAGCTGCCTTCCTCTTTAAATGAGCTACAGAACTTGTGTCTTTCAGATGCAAATATAACACTGTGTGCTGGTTTTGCATTTTAATGCAAATTTATCTACTTATTAAAACATGGAGCTTACTGTAAATGTCAGTTTTGGCTCTCATATGCTTTACTAGTTGCTTTATGGCCACACATTTAAATGTCTATTAACACACAAAAAGAAGAGACCCTTTCATGGTTTGAAGACTATACAATTAACAATTAAGGACAAAGTAAACCATATAGAATTTACATACTTAAAATGTAAACTTTAAGAACTAATATTCTGTGCTTAAGTGTCTTGTGGTGCCTGGGAGAGACCAGGGGCAGACAGTTTGCTGTGGGCAGAGCAGCCTGAAGCACTGGACGTGGCCAAGCCATGGGAAGGGGACAAAGGGATGAGGTTGGGAAAGCGAAGCAGAGATCTTGTTCTGCCCTGGATCTCTGGTCATGTCGCAGCACGGGGTGGCCAGCGAGCAGCCCAGAGGGACTGGGGGTTCCTGTAGCTCAGGATACTCTCCCAGCTTGGCACAGCACTTCACAGAAACAAGGCAAATCAGGTTGAGAAGTTTTGAACTGAATATGATGGAGTCAGCACAGACGGAAGTGGATTTCTGTTAGCAGCAAGACTGAAGACTGCTCAGCATCCACCACTGGCAATTACTAGAACTCTCATTTGGCTTGCCTGTTCTCTCTCAGTTGGAAAAGAACATTTTGAAAATACAGGCACATGAAGAAAATAAGAACCTGCTGAGATTTCTTGAGTTTCTTACACAAAAAAAGGAAAATCACTAACAAAGTTCTAGCCTAACAGTAAGAAACTTCCATTGTTCTTTTAATTAAGCTAAGCTCCCTTCATTTATTCCATAAACTTATTTGTAAGGGAAGTATATAGAATTGGGTATGCTATTTCAGTTTTGGTTTACCACTGCCTTTTTTTGACATTAAGTATTTTCTCTGCTTCCAGTTAACACTCACCCTAAAAAAACACATTGGAGAGAACACTTTGCCTGGTTCTGTGATAGACAGAAATCTGTTTTGCAAGGTGTAGCTAACATTAGCTTCAAGCAACACAGTAGTTTTTTACTCATTATCTTACAAATGCAATGACAGTCAGCTGTCACCAATCTGTCAGTCAAATGAAACCTCTGCACTAAGCGTACAGATTTCAGAATCTGAAGCATCAGTTCGTGGTTGGAAACTATGGCAAACACTCCTCAGCTGTACAGCAAGAATAGCACAAAACTTGACTTGAAGTAACAACCTGCATAAAACTGGCCTTCTAAACACCGCGTACAACAAATCTGGAATGCAATAGTCTTACAAATACTATATTTTAAAACCATATTGCATACTGAAAATATGCAAACACATTCAGAGGAAATCCCAAGTCACCCTGAAACTAAAAAGCAATTTGGGATGAAGCCACAAGGAGTCAAGTTGTTGCAAAGAAAGGCCTGAACGCTTAGGATATTCACGACAACTTGCAGAAACTCAGTCATCTGCTGTTTTTTTCTCTCTGGTTTCTTATTTCTAGTTAGGAAAGGGAGGGAACTTGTATGAATTTTCATTTGCTTACTGTTATCAAGTGGTCTTGCTTAAGCCAGCCATTACAGGAAGTTTTTCTACAATTACTTCCCCTCCTGGTATCAGGCAAACAGGGAAGAATCCAAAAATAGTGAATTCCACAAGGCATTTGTGGCTCTTCAGACTACGCCTGACCGCCAAAATATATTCATGAACCCTTTCAACTTCCTCCCATCAGGATATTTTGAAACACTGCTCTGATGTAGATAAATTTTATTTCCACTGGAAAGGATGCTGCGTCACTTAACTGTGAAAATGTTGAAGGACTATCACACTACAAAAATAACGGAAGTGTTACTTCAGCTTTGATTTGGCTGTTCTAAATTTTAATCCTTGGTAATTAAGGTCTTAAATTATGAAACATTTTTTTTCCTTACTTAAAACCAAAACTTGACATCCATCTATTCATAACTTAAAAAGAGCCTTTAGGATACTTTGCTAATAGCAGCTGCCATCTACCCCACAAATGCAACTTTTTCAAAGGTGAACAGTATTTAAGCTTCTTATTTCGGGTGCTACAAACAACACCTGAAATACTTAAAAAAAAAAAAAAAAGACAGACATGCTATGCATTTTTCATCCATTTACTAAACAAAGTGCAACTGAGCCCTACACATCTCATAGTACGTACAAACTTATTATGGCTTTACCATAAAAACAGCATGTGAATGGGTCTATACAGGCAGAGGGATCCTAGCAAATGTAATGAATAAAACGATGCCAGACTGGTGGCAGCAGAGTAAGAGCTATATTACATTCTGTAAACGTTGGCATACCACACTTTACATTATGCAAAGAGTCAATATTTACAACTCCATAGTGGGTAAAATAATTAACCCCCTAATGTAAATGATGATTTTGCAAAGTGCAGGACAAAACCAGTGCTGTTGATTGCAAGTCCTATGCAAGCAAGTTATACTAAAATCATTACTATTAGACACTTACCTAGACATTTCTACTGAGGGTTTATAGGATTGTGACATTTAGAATGAAATATAGTATGACACAGCGTTAGGATGCATATTTGAGGACCAGGAATATAGAAAGTAATAAGGCAGCATGCTCAGAACAAGTTTAAGCAGCACTGATGTTAGATCCCTAGTGGCAACTATATCAGTTAATGTTAAAAATTCAGAGTGCAACATAGAAGCCTTGTTGAACATAAAAAAAATGTGCAAATTGTTCTCTTCTTAACAAAAGAAAGTAACATAACAAGGAAGATATTCTACTGAAGAACGTTTTAAATCACAGCAAAGTAGACCATCTTCTTTCCAAAATCATCTACAAGGCACTAAGGGTAGAAAATGACAGGTAACATGAAAGATCAAATGCTGTTCCTCAGTCAGGTCGAAATATGGGATATTTTGGTAAGAACTCTATTAATATTACCTGTTGAAGAAGGAAAAAGACAAGAACAGAACACAGTAACCAAAAAGTTCAAACCTTCAGCACAATTTCTATGCAACATTAGCTAGTACATAAGACTAAACATATCTGAGATATTCTGTAAGGAGGGAATGTCCCCCAGAATAACAAAGCAGAGATTTCAGTCATTTTGAAATACAGGGCTTCTGGATGCTTGACTCTTTTGGGGTGACTATCTCTTTTCTTCAAGCTTACGCATTCTTAATAGCTATACATTAAAGTGGATGGGGGAGTAGTAGGACTACAGAAATATTTCAGGTTCTGCTGTCCTAAACGGACTGTCTTGGTTAAAACCTGATTAAATTCAGAGCTAGCAAAAAAGAAAGAAAAAAGATACAGACAAAAAAAAACCCCACTACTGTAAAAATACAATATTTCTGCACAAAGATTTTGAATCAAAGTAATTATAAATACCAATGGAAAAGGTGGCTAAGCATTAAAAGAACTATAGACTCGTGTGGGAATCACACCAATGCACAGAGTCACCGTGGGTCTCCCTCATCACAAATTACAGACCAAAACAAAGATACCTGCAGTGCAAACACAATTGTTATGAAGAGAAAACATGTTCAGTGGTGACAGTTTCTAAGTCTCAATATATGCCATGGCTGCACTTGTTAAAAGTGGCCTTCACGGGTGTATGTCAAACACGACTGCACATTTTTCTGACAGATTTTTTCAGATAGGCAACAGTGCAGTAAGTGAAGGATTTTCTCTATAAAATCACAGGAATGTTGGATACCAAATAGGTAACAGAAATAATACTTACATATTCCATCATATTGCTAGTTTCACATTTCCTTTTACTCAGCTTCCAGTGCAAACCAAGCTAAGAAAATAATTATCAAGGGATTAATGCATACCACAGCATTGTTTTGATAAGTAACGTAACAAGCATTAGCAATATCAAATTATTAGGATCTGGAACACTTCACACCCAGGTTTAAGATCAGTATGAATTATGGAATTTTTTATAACAAGACTGTAAAATTCCTACATGCCAATTATGTAAAAAAACCTTACTATTCTTAAAGCTGAAGAAAACAAGCACTCTAACTTTTCTTACCTTGTGATATAGTCTGTTATTTTCCCATTCTAGTAACTTCTGAATTGATCTTCTAGTCTAAAAAGTAAGTCAAAACTGTATTATAAATGGTTCAGTAGCCAGCTTCATCCAGAAGAATCTTACTGTTGCATTTCTGGCTTAAGATTAATTTTAAATAGGTTAGTTTTATAAAAGTAGAACCAAGCAAAAGAAAAATCAGATCTATGTTTTAGATGTGAAACTAAAATAGTGTGGATACCACATCAATGTTTTAGCTATTGCTGAACAGCACTGACCAAAGGGATATTCCGTGCCATGTAACGTCATGCTCAGCAATAAAACTGAGGTCTTTTCTTTCCAAAGCAGCCCACTGCCCAGAGACAGGCTGCACGTCGGTCTACTGCAGGGAGGTGGTGGGTGATTTGCCTTTGCATCACTTGGGTTTTCTTCCCTTTTTCTCCTTCACTTATTAAACTGTATCTCAACACATCAGTTTTTCTTCCTTTTGCCCTTCTGATTCTTTCCCCCATCCTGCTGTGGGGGGGAAGGTGGCTGGGGGGTGCCTACTTGCTGGTTGGGTTCAACCCCCCTCAAGAAAATGAAGAACCATCTTATATTTGTGGTTGTTAGAGTGATCAAATTGCTCTAATACATATACACACATCCCACAGAAGGAACATGATCTTCCCTGTTCCTACTTTGTACATATTATTTGTACCCTTGAGAATTACATTAACACTACATCATCACATACGCATTTAGATTTTCACTAGCAAAAGAATATTAAATATGGTTTTAAAATGGCAAATATTCCCTCTGTATATCTTGAACATCTTCCTCTGCAGTAAGAATGCTTATAAAGGCAGTTAAAATGAGCTAAACCAAGTCCTGTAACTTTTTAGTGATACAGGCATCAGCGACTAGCAGTTCAACAAGTTAACATATTATTCCTTTAGTGCATTTCATCTTTTTTTTACCCAGAATCCCAATGCCAGTCAATGCAACTGTTATTTTCTTGAGCAGGTTGGAAAGTTTGGCAAAGCACTCCTGTTTTATTTTCTCTGAAACGCAATGCCTAGTCTTTTTGCTTTCAGTTTGTTTATTAAAGATCATAAACTCTGAAATGCCAGAAGGATTACTTCTAACACATTTTTTCTTTTCCTATAACTAAATTGACAAGTGTGAGTGTTTTTTTCCTATTGTACTATTTACATTTGTGGATAATAAGATTTTATGGCTACAAGTCTTACAAACTATGTAGCTGCAAAGAATATCATTACCGTATATCTATTTATGTATTTCTTAAACATTTACTGCTGTGATAAATCAATTCTAAATGTAAACCATAGAGGTAATTAGAATCATGTTTACCTGATATTGCTAAAGTGCTTCTCAGAATTATTACTTTGGACCTGATTACAAGAATTGTCAACAGTTGAAAGTAAATAAATTAATAGACAAATAAAGGGAAGTCTTTAAGAAAACAAATTTCTGTTTGTTCTTAACAGAAACAGCACAGTAAAATATGTCAAATAAACCACACCTCAGAAATGCTATGGTAACTATTACATACAAAAAAGTATTTTTAATTTAAAAAAATATTTATTCTGGGGTGTGGGAGGGTGTGTATTAAGACGAAAAGTAATTTTCACTCCAGTTCAGGCAGTCTTTGAAGGTCAATGTCCAGTTTTGCACTCAATTCACTTCAATTCTTAGACCTTTAGAAATTCTGGAAATGTAGGTTATGTACTCCATCCTGTTCTTCAAACTGAGATGGGACGAGCTATTCCTAAACCTATGAATTCAACTGGTAGTTTGGGATCTTTTACTTCATTAACAAACTTTTTTTTTATTTTCTAAGGAAAGGAAAATGGAATAACCTTTTGAATGTAAGTGAAACAAAGAGTTTTGAAATGGGGATGACATTATTAAGCATTATTTAATGTTATCAATAATTGCGAAATAAATTGAATACGAAGAATGACATATGCACTTACTCTTTTGTTAAGACAGACTACAGGCCATAGGCTACAGCCCAGTGTGCAGCAGCAGCACAGACAGCCACAAAGCAGCCATTTTACATTGACAGGGAGGTTCTTTCGTAAACAGGCGTTCACGCGACTGATGCTGGTCTTGAATTCTTCTGGGGCAACCTGCAATAGAAGGGCTGAACTTCAGTGGAAAGCCATTACAGGTGTATTTTCTCAATAACTGTCTCTACAGATTAAAATGTGAAGGAAACATAATACCATTACCCAACATGACCCCGTCTTCTACAACACTGGTCACCCAGTGAGCATGAAAAGTCACTTTCCTGTAACAAATTCATTTATGATGCATGCTTTGCAAAAACTTGCATTAAAAAGCTAAACATCGCTTAGATGAACAGCCTCATCCTTATTTATTGCACCATTAATAAATCAATTATCCTGATAACATAGTGGTCCCAAACAAAACTAGACGTGGGACACAGCTGTGCAACATATGCACTGGCTACGCTGACCAAAAAAAAAGGAAGAATGATGGATATCTAGTTTCCAAGGAAATACAGGGCAGCTTCGTAGTAAACACACTTATGTGTCACATAGAAAAAAGGATAATATCATCCAAATTAATTTCATACCAATGCAAGTCTACACTGTGCCTGGTGCACAAATAAATTCCTAAAGTAGTCCGTACTGACATGAGGCCACAACTTCACTTGTGGCTGCTTCCTAAAATAGGGAAGCCCGGAAAGACATATACTGGATTATAGTCAAGGCAAAGAAATGCATCTTGTACAGGGCTATAAAACCTTGCTGTTGGGAAACAACTTATTTAATTACAAGGAATATTCAGTAGCACTTACTCAAGATAGTATTTTTTATATATTGCCACTGCAGAGTTACAGCAGAAAGCCACATTTTCTATCAGAAATAAGCTCCTTTCCCTGATAACAGAACGTTTCTTACAAAACAGTGAGATCACTTACCTATTTACATACCCCAAATCCCTCATCTCTCTACAGACTCTAAATATCTGACAAATCAAACATGGACTCGTGGTATTGACTCCAAGGTATCACTCTTAACTGTAACACAATCCAGCATTCGAACACACGAAGCAGAATCATCAGATCCAACTTCAATAGACTTGACCAGACACAAAAACTCACAAAAAAAAAAATAATGTTCCTAACTACTTGCCATGTTGAAGAAAAAAAACCCCTATAATTAGTCAGTATACAAAGCTGTGCAACTGCTACATAATCCTTCCAACCAAGCAAGCCCAACTCTTCATTTGATTCTGCAAACAAGGGCATGAACAACAAAAGCTTTACTTTAATGACAAAGACTCCTTTCACCAAAGGAGCAAAACTATGGGGCAGGAAATGGAGAGGACCCGATTCTCCTACCTCCACCTATTCACAAGAGCTAAATTCATTAAACCATTGCAGGAAAGGGAGTAAATAAATACAACATCTGTTTCCTGGCAGATCACTGTGCAGTAAAGAGACAGGTCATCTGGGTTTGTACACAAGCCAGGCCTATAGTTAGTAGTATAAGAACATAATTTAACATTGTTATTATTTTATAGCCAGAATTAGTAAGCACACAGAAAGTATTTATTTTGCAATTATACAGACCTCCCCCCACCCAACATTAAATGGACTTTCTTATAATTGTTTTTACATATACAAATGGAACAAGTAAAAAAAAATTCTTTAGTCTGACTGGAACATGAACATTTAAATATACTTTACAACAGACATCTGAGTTGGAAAAAAAAAAAAAAGAAAACGGCAAAAAAACCACAGGAATCCCGTGTATTGGGATGTTTTCAATGAACAGAACAAAAATCACATTGTAATGTCTAAAACTAGCCTGTACTTGCATGTATCTGAATGAAACAGAAGGTTTTACAGATCTCTTTGGCAATGCTGGCTCTTGTATTTAGGGTACCACAGATATCAGATGCACATGAATAAGACCATTTTATCTTCAGTGTGGGAGGAAGTCTTGTAGTAAAGTACAACTGGCTTGGCTGTACGCAGTATGAGTAACGCTGTAACAGCTTCTGCTGTCAGACATGCTTCAAAGTCAAGTCTTTGGCAATTTGTACATGTATCATTCTATCTGTTTATTTGAAAGATGAAAATATGTAGCTTGACACCATTAGTGCTTTTGCAATGAACCCTCTAAGAAAAGAGAACATTTCCTTTTCTATTAGACACAAAGTGTACTGGACCTTGACAACAACACACTCCAACCCCAAAATTGGAGTTATACAAACCTACCAAAGACGATGGAATTGCAAAGTCTAGAATGTAGTTTAACATGAAGAAACCTTATCATCAGTGATGACAGGCAACATGAAAATAAGTCAGCCAGATTCTTAGATCACAGCTGGCAGAAAAACTTGTGACCTAATCAGAAAGCTCTGGGATGGTGAGATTCCCTGTTTCTGTGCTACTTTTAAGGGAGTCACTGTTCCCATCAGGTTAACAGTTTGATGCAACTTCATAAGAACACTGCTGAAGTACTCTCCTTCCTGTAGAGTACAGCACTGCAAATGGCTAAACTACAAACCGACTTTGGATGTCACCAAGAAGCAGAGAAAATTTCTATTTCAGACATTTTGGTATGATGTTTACCTTAGTAAAGTATTATGAAAGCACCACTGCTACCTGCTAATGCACCGCATTTGTTAAAAGGTGAATCTCTTTGCTGCAACATCAGATGAAATTAATTCAGATGTTTTAGACTATCAGATATACTTCTCTGTTTAGGAAATATAATCACAATAAATATTTCTGTCAATGACACATCTTCATTTGAAACTAAAAGGAACTGGTGATCAAGATAAGCCTCAATCTGTGATAAACAGAAGCAAAAGAGTTTTGTTGCTCTCAGTTTACAGCTCAATAACAGTTAAGAATTGTTAAACAGTGACAAAGAATGAAATAGCTGTAAAAAAAATAACTGTTCTAATTTAATAATAAAATGGTATCCAAATGAAAGGGTCACCAAATAATGTTTTTTATTTTCTGGCATAATTTTAAATCTCTCTTTTCTTGCAGGTATAGATATTGAAAGGTTCATATGAGATCACTAATGCATTTCAAATAAACAGAGAATTAGCAGCGCCTCTTGCACAAAGAAAGCTCCCCAAGAAAGTTTTGATTTGAGTAATTTTGGAAAGTCTCCTGGAAAGTTTCTGAGTCTCAAAAAGAATGAGATAAGTACTTAGCTCCTGGCTGTGCAGTACACCTTGTAAAGAGACACTAGTTCCCTTTAGGTCTTTAAGGGAGGGAAAAAAAACCTCAAACATAAAAGGAAAGGAGGGGGTGTCATAATATTTTACAACAGGATGCAAGAGAATCTACAAACACAGGAAGAGAGCAAGTAAAGCCCAGCAGGCCTGATCTTTCTCTTTCAATCTTCATGATCACAAACCCTATCAATCACATGTTGCAATGGGATCACAATACCAAGAGCACACTTTATGGCTTACATTTCCCTCCACTGCACAGTCATCCCTGTATAGGACCCTTTTTGTTTTAACATCAGGGCAGCAAACTCCACTTTCTTCCTTAAGGTTCACTGCCTCCATCATTTTCTTGTCACCTGGAGCAGTGTGTGCTATTGTGCCATATATCATGGAGAGCATTTTGTTAAAAGCTTTTAAATGCTTGTTTTAATGGAATTAATAATCCTATAAAACTGTAGCACATAGAATTTAAATTTAGCCAGAATTTAAATTTAGGCCAAAGTCCAATCACATTATTAAAAGTTAAATATTGCCTCTGTACTAAGTGTAGTCAAATCTTTTCTCACAATACTCTGTTGAAAAGAATGTACTGTTCAAAAGCTGAGCTCAGTATTTATAAAGCAGCTGAAGCTTGCATCTCATCCTGCAAGATAAATATTAAGTCAAGGCTAGGCCCAACATCTGACCTACCTGATACTTTCCTTTCCTTTATTGTTTTATTGTTTATGTTTTATCCTCAAATATACACATTAACCTCTCCCCCCAAAAAAGCAACAAATATGTCTCAGTTAAATATTTAAGATGTAATTACATGCATTTTAACTCTAGGCTAATTTACAGTAACCATCCAGACTGTAAGAACTGGGAGATGAAGAGGTCGGGGAGATGGGTGAAGGAGGAGAGGTATTTCATGTTTTTTTAAAAAAAAGAAAGTTAGTAGAAGCTTTACTGTCATCATTATGTAGATGGGCAAACTGAGGGTCAGGAAGCTTAAGCAAATTCTTAAGACTACACAGCAGCATAGATCCAAAAAGTTCGTGCTTTTTTATTTTTATCGTGCATTGCATGGTTTTTCATCCTGTGTTTAAAACCCTAGATCTTCATCTGTGTCTATCAAAAAGAAAAACAATGCCCCAGAGAAATCTATCAACCCCACCTAATGGCTTCATCTTTTACACTCCATTAGCAGATGGGATATATTATTAATATCAATCCCCAGTAGACAACAAAGCCATTAAACTTAGTGTTACACAGACATTCTGAATAAAGTATAACATTGCCTTACACTAGCTGTTCACAGTAAACATTTCAATATAAACAGTCACTATGCTATTCATAAATTGTGATGTCATAAAAAGTGAAAATTTGTATTTTAAGAACAGTAAAAGATCTTAGAGTGGTGTATCAATTGACTACCACACTTATTACTGTGAATTATTTATCAGGGTATTTGAAGAAAATCTAATTACTGGAAAAACCTGACCAAGTTTTCATTTTCAATAGGGATGAAGGTGTCTGACTGCCACAACCAGGGGAAGAAGATTTATTTCTTGCAATTCATGAAAGTATTAAACACAAAAAAAACCACAGCTGTGGTTTTTAATGTCTTCCATGGCAGTGTGTGGCAGGCAGTAAGAAAAATGCATTTACTACCTTACAAAAGGGAACTAATTTATTTTCAAGGTCTTCTTACTCAGAAAGCCCCTCAAATCCACATATGAGAAAAAGATAACAGGATATCAATATTTCAACAGAAGCAGCATACGTATATACAGCAAATCCCTGCTCATGTGATTTATGCTGTCACCAATTACATCTATAGAACAAGAAGCCAAGTAGAAGAACTTCCTCTTTCCTCTCTTTGCTAAATTAAGTCCAAGCAGTCAACTGAACTTAAAATTAATCTTGTGTTCACTGTCTGTTTAACAAGAGGAGGACAATCAAGTGAAAATGAAAATGTGACTGGCATCGATGCTCGTATTAAAAGGTGTAGGTTTGGGGGGTTGGGTTTGCTTTGTTTTTTTAATACACACAAATGTATTTCAGAGACACAGAAAGAGATGAAATTATATAATCAAATTAAGTTTTAACATTTCCTGCTAGGTATTTTCTATAGGCTTTATTTGTGACAAACTACAGCTTAACTAAAAGAACATAAAAATTGTTATTTCCAAAAAGCATTCTGTGGCTTTTCAGTGATCAGAAAGAGGTTCACAGAAAAGAATAAACCTTAGACATGCAAGGTAGTGAAATGCAAATAGTGTTATCTCCAGCCCTCACATTAGACACTGTGGGATCAGTAAGACTCTTCCTTTTGAGCTCAGTGAGATTCCCAAGCAAGGCCAGAATTCCCAGGCTGTCTTTTAACAAACAAAAACTCCAAATAGCAACTGCTTTTCAACTGTGCTGCTGTCAAAAAAGCTGGACAAATTCAACACAAGTATTTTATTCATTATACCCTGGGGTGAAAACGAAGGAGAAAAACCCCAGATGGACTTGGCACAATCAGGAGACGCCTTCCAGATGCATTTTAGTATATTGTTAATATGACTCAACAGCTACTGCAAGAGGCTGCAGAGGTAGTGTAGCTGTATGGTATGACATTAGAGAAAGTAGTAAGAGCCAAATAAATTCTGGAAGATACACAAAGGCAATATAAAATGAAACAAAAGAAAAGCACTAGAGAGTGAAACAGCAGAAAGAAAAAAATCCAAGAGAAAAATAATTAAAAATCTAATAGTGTAAAAAAAATTATGAAAATAATTTGGTATCAAAACCAATAATTTTGTTACAAGATTTCATTAATTAATAGCTACAAATGAGTATTTATTAAACTTGCTTTTAGTAAGATGAGAGGACTCCAGAGAAAGCAAGAGACTTGTCACCACTAATTTTCAGAACTAAGCAATTATATTTCTGAAAATGTACTAAAACCCTACTTAACTTGCAGATTTAACACTATAATGTTTTGTTCCTTAAAGATTCAGATAAAACAGATTCTCCTCCAGAGATCTGTCTAAATATAAACTTAAGGCTTGACAGACATATTGAAAAGAAGGTCTGGTATTCGAAATAATTTAATTCACACAGGAGGTAGCACAGACTCCAGATATCTATGAAGCCAGGTTAAGCGAGTCTTGTTTTCATGTAGATTGCCTGCATGAAAACAGTGTGATGCCACGTTGAGCTGTTCTGTGTTTAGAATGCCAATAATGATAGCAATGACTGCACATAATTTTTTCTTGTTTCAAAGAACACTTTAGTGACTGGTCATCAACCAGCTAGTTCGTACAGGACAGATTTAATTTGACAGTCTTCAGTGCAGTGCTGGACTGCACTGTGGGGTCATGAGCACGTATTTGTAACACAGAAACCACTGGATGCACTGGATCTTTCCATGTAAAAGAACAGTTTAATCTCACACTTACCTTCCCTGTCAGAACAGAAGGAAATTCTGTATCAAACTTGTTGCTCAAGCCAAACCTTGAAAACAAAAGAGACAAACAAAATATATTCCACCTAACTTACTTTGTTTCCCTTAATAAAAAAATGTAATAGATTTTGTAGGTTTTTTTAAAAAGGAACTATTAACTTATTTTGCCCTTACATTTCCATCATTTTGTAAGCTTTCAATCTAAGTTTATATACGCTCTCGTGTATCATTCATAAGGTCATTTATAAGACAGAAATATAGCTTGTTGCCTTACTGCAATACCTTCAGGTTGCTAAAAGGGCAAAAATTCTTTTACAATTGGATGGCAGTAAGTTTCATTCTTTGCTTTCTTTAAGGAGAAAGAGCTCCAACTATTAAATTCCAGTTTTACTAGGTTCAGTAATCGTTTTACTGCTATTTTTCTTACTCATGCAATTTATTCACATGCAACAGATAAAGCTAGTTATAAGGAACCCATTCATCATCATCTTAGAAATTCATAACTATATAGTTTTTAAAAATTGCTTTGGGCTGAGTTGAACTATCTCATGCAAACCACATAAGAGCCTACACAAAGAACAGTTTTAAAGTAACCATAAAACTTCAAGAAAATTAAGCCTTCAGTATGACTGTGCCTATTCTTCATTGAAGTGTTCTTGTGATTGAGCAAGAGGTTAAGTCTTCATTATCCAGTGAAACCTGCAGGGAACTCGGCTTTGCTTGTAAAGCTGTGTTACCACTAGCTCCAGAACTACAGAACCAACTGAAATTTCCAAAAAACTAGTGTTGCATCAGCAGCAGGATACCAGCAGTGCAGGCTGACTTGACTTTTTTATTTAAAGCATGTAAGTAAGCAAGAAGTTAACTAAGCTCTGATGTGAAACCTGCTAGCTTCTGCAGAAACAGAACTCTGATCTTCCATACCTTCTATCTCACTTGAACTCTCTAACCTTTGCAATTCAGTAATTAAAAAAAAAACACAACAGCAGCTGGCCTCTCAGCCACAACCTTTACATTTCAACAGAGCACAATGTTAAGTTTGAAAAGTTAAATATACTGTACATCAAGCTCACTGTGAGGTCTGCTAAACTCATGAGTATTTTTGTTTAAAAAAATAAAAACCCCAAAAGTATCACAGCCAAAAAGAGCAGAAATACATTTGATAGAGTAATACTTATTTTAGAAACAAACCTTCTGGAGAGAGAGTATTTGCTTTGAGTCAAACTGACACTTGAAATACTCCTTACTGGTCACTTGTACAAATGCCATCAGTCCCTATCTCTATATAACACATACATCCTCATGTGCACAGCATAATAATTCAGATATCCAAGCCCGGCAGCGTAACTTGTTTAGAAGTATACAAAAATGTAAAATAAACCTCAAAGAAGAGACAAGCATAACGAAAGAACTTGTGCTGTCTTTAGAAATCCAGTAAGCTAATTAAAATGTTTGTCAACAATACTGGTAAAGCCCAATCAAATTCTTCAATGGCTAATTTAACTCAGAGCCTTGACTGTTGTAAGGAGCAGAATATAGGAGCACTAGTTGGATAAAAAATAATAACCCCCCCCCCCAAAGAGTAGATCTTAATTGAAGTGTTTAACCAATTGCCACCTACTTGTGTTTGTTTCATTAAACATATTTTCACTGAAAGGTTTCTAGAAGTGAACTTGAGTGAAATGAACATCAGCACAGCATGTGCTGCTGCATATTCAAGTGAGCTGGAAAGCCATAGTGTTAATTTAGTGCTACAAAAACAAACAGTAAAACCAATAAGATTTTAGGCAAACACAAAGGTTACTAATATATTTCCATTCTCTGTGAATGTAATCTGGCAAGTCAGTCTCCACATTTTGCAGCTTTTCTTTTTAAGCTGAAGTCTCCCATGTTTTGTTTTACTATATATTTATTTTAAGGCAGGTTGAAGAGCAATGAGGTAGTCTTTGCAGTCTTTAAAAAAAAACATCCAGAAAAGACTAACGATATGAAGCACATACACAAGCTTGTTTTGAGGAATATGGACTTTTCTGTATATCAGCAATGAAACCACCTAAAATGATCACGAAGTTGTATCAGTCAGACAACGTAATAAATTAACTACTGAAAAGTTCAGGTAATACTGCAGAATTCTTTACCCATATAACAGACTAATTCCACTAAATCACGCCAAAGCTCCTCCTAGCCCAGAACACTGACTCTTACAGTGTCCAGAAGCAGATGCCTAGGAAACAGCAAAAGAAAAAAAAGAAATGCAAGTGTGTCCTAGCATTCCTAGCATCTCCCCCGACTACTCTTCTGACCTTCCAACAATTCATAGTTAAAAATTTCCTAAGCCATAGGTAGTGTATTTTATCTCAGTGGTCACATATACTCATTAAAATTCCCACTGCACCACCAGTTTCCATACAGAATAACATAAATCAGTCCTTTCTGATTTAGATATATTAAGAATACAAGACCACAATATATTTTATTACATTAAATTTGAAGACTGATAACATCACGAAACCAGTTAAACCCCCAAACTTTTATCAGCTGCCAAAACATTCCATTCAGTTATAACATATCCAAGAAACCTCAGTTACAGAAATGCATCTCTGACACCTGCGAAGGGCTAAAAGAATATGAAAGGTTTGGACTGAAAACAAGACAATGCTACGTCTATAGTACTATGTTTAGTCAGCATCACTGATGGCCTTTAGCACAGTTTTACTAAAGTGTCTCTGGAAGTTTTACAGACTGTCCTCATGATTAGTTCCCACACAGTTCAGCAACATTAAACTCCAATGGGGAGAAATTCAAGAACCAAATAAAAGAAGAACTTCTTTTTAGAAATGTTAAAACAGAATGCTGTATAGTTCTATAGCTTTGCAAGCAACTCTGTAAGGATGCTGAAGTGTTATTAGAATATTTAATGTTAAAAAGTTAAGACCTAAAGTCTTGATTAAGAGATAAGTAGCTTCACTGAATCTACTACAACAGACTAATGATCTAGCATGATTTGGCCTATGAAGGCTTCTAAAATTCAGGATATTTAAAAACTGCTATGTAACAACAATTCCAGTACCTGTCCTTTAAATCCTTTAAAACATCAGTTGGCAGCGACTTATTTCTGGGCTAGTGCTCTGGCTCCTCAGTGAAAGATGCCCGCAGTCTAACGTTTAGAAATTGAGACAGGTGACCCGTATAGTCTGGTTGCAGTTTTCTTGCTGGATGACAAATACATCTAAAAACAAGACACTGTTTCCTATTGGCAACAACACTAGAATAGAACTAGGATGGCCTCACTTTCCAGTTTTTCTGTCTCTCTTTCCAAATGCATGGCATCAGACAAGGCCTATCATTTCATTTTCCCCCATTTGTAAAGTGGCAAAAATGCAACTTCTCCCAGGGAGCTGTAATAAAATATAGTCATAAATCCCTCAAATTAAAGACTGAATTATAAGTTGCAAACCCCACCTGCAACAGGTTATCAAATTGTAAAATTCTCTCCATTAGTTTACAAAGCGTAAGGAAGTAAGGTTTCCTGTTCCCAGAACTGGAACAGGAAGGTTTTGGATAACACTTTCTCCTATCTAGAACAGACATATTTACAGGTGCTTTACCTTTTTTTTTTTCTTTTGACTTTAACAGTGCTTCACTCTCCTTTATCCCACTACTGTATTTATAGATAGTAATCGGTCTTACTAGACTACACAAGCTAAATTCATTTGGTCAACTCTTGTACAACAGGCTCTCCAACCTCCTTTCAGCAGGGCTCCCTTCCCTGCACCTCATCCAGATACGTTTCACCTATCTCGAACAGACAAACAATCCTACATACTATTGAGTTATCCTCTAAGCTTTGTCCAGCCTTAGAGAATTAAAGACAACATTCATCACAATCCCTGAGCTGAAATACCCTCAAACACTTTCTCTTCCTAGTCTAGGACCTTTTCCTATGAAGCCAATAGAACTACTACAGAACATCCTTACCCATGGACGATGTTTTGGAAAACTAAGTTTTTGAGAACTAGTGGAAGGCTGAGGGCATTTGCTGTTTTAAATTTGTGGAATCAGCTATTTTAATTATGCAGAAGATGGAGTAATAGCAGACAACAAATAAATGTCATCTTATCACAAGTGAAAGCACCTGGCTCTTCCTTGCCTTCTCTAGTTGATGACAATATACTTTTTAGCACCTGGATCCCTCCTCCTAAAGAAAACATAATGGAAGAATCAAAGTTAATCTGTATCAAAAACCAGGAGGTTTGCAGACATGCAGGAATCACAAGCTGTGTACTAACAGCAAACGTGTTTAATGGCTATTTCATTACCATCCATCCACACGGACTTAACGATATGGAAAAATTGCATCAGATAAGTAAAAACTTACAACCAAGTTAGAGTTTGTTTACTGCTCTGTTTTTGAAAGTTATTGCTGTTGCTTTGGTAGACATATGACTCAGTCCTCACTAAGAATGTTTATGTTGAGGTATTTGGATACACCAACCAGAGTCACACTGACTGTGCAAGAAACAGTGAACAATGGGCTTATAACTCATTAAAATGGAATTTCAGAAGCAGAGAAAAGGCATTTACTAAGTCCTAGTAATTTCTCTATGGTGAAATTCAAAAGCTTTCTGTAAACAATAAATATGACTGATAGCTAATTTTTCCAAGTAAGACTCTTCTCAAGTGAAAAAGCACTGAACAAGATGAGCATAAATTTTGCTAACTGCTTTCACATCCATCCTCTCTCTCTCTGTGAGCAAAATAAAACAAACATGCTTTACATGATCACTCGTAGCATGTGCAGAGGTAAAAGGTGTAGCAAAACAGACAGTGGAAGAAGCAAGATCCTGCTAAAAACCCTCAGAAGATTCATGGAATTTATACTTAGTACTGTTGGATACTGCAGTGGAGTGCTGTTAGGGTCAGCAGCTCACCGAAACAGGGTCATAAGAATAAAAACCTCTCATGCAAGAAGCTAATACATAGTTTGATTCTACTAACTTGTGAATTTTATAAGAGGACTGCACATGAAAAGCTGGACCAGAAGATGACCCTGGAATTAGAGACTTATCCCTTCTCTAGAACCAAAAGTATCCAAGAAGGCCAGTGTCAGATGAGGAACAGAAGGCATCTGAAATAAGAATCCAAGGAAAACAATGACTTTTTAAAAAAAACCGGGTTTCTTCTCTTTTTTTTCTTTTTTTTAATAGAGTGTCTGACTTGTCATGACAGAAATTTTTTATCAGCAACATTCCAGACAGGTTCAGAAAACAAACACAAATTTACTGGATGATGTATCTCACTTCAGTAACTAGAGCAGGCTGCTTCTGAAGCCAACTGATTTCAAAAGCAGCATCATCTGCATGATCAAAAAGTCACAGAATTTCAGGGCTGATATATACTAACCAGAAACTCTTTAGGAGGCAAAATATTTCCCATTTAATGAAGAGGTTAAGACTACATACTATAGTGTCCAGGTTTTATTTGCATTTCATTGATCACATCCACTAACTGTTTTGATTAATACAAGGACATTTAAAAATACATCATGAACTGATAAAAGCTGCCTTCTATCATTCAGTCGGTATACTTGTTACAGCAAGAAAGCTGGGAGGAGTGAAAGAAAGGGAAAATAAGGTGGATGGGAATTCAGTTCAGGTAGTTACAAGGGCACACATGCTAGCTCGTGATTTCCACATCACTTACAAGTGTTGCTTTCTTTTGATGTAGACATCATGAGTTGACAGAGTTCTTGGAGATGCTTCTGCCCATCCCCAAAAGATGCTGGAGCCAAGAAAGAACTTGAAGGAATATCACTAATGCACAAAAAGCATCACAGCAAACAAAGCAAGTCTGTAACATTTTTTTCAGTTTAGTGCTTAAAACCAGATAACGAATAAGATGGGTATGTGATGGGTATTCTGATCATTTTGCTTGAGTTACATTCCTCCTTCAGTCAGGCCACATGCTCTTTAGGGCCAGGATAGGAGGAAATTCCATCAACACAAGAAAGTACATGGTGGTGCAGCAGACCAGCTAGCCACTGGCACTAGCTCAATGCAAACCTGATTCAGACTGACACGACAGACACAGTTTCAAATCCAACATCAGTTCTCTTAGGATGAGAGAGCCTTCCCCACCCAGTGTTTTTGCTGCAGAGAGCTAGATCACACTGCACCTATTTACAGAGAGAAATGTGCATTCTTTTATGCAACCCAAAGACAGACCCAAAGCAACACAAGCTGGATGGATCTCTGCAATACAAAAATTTCAATACCTCCCTCCCTGCCACAGAAATGAACATTAACAACCAACAACTTGTTATGGATTTACTTTTTTTTTATATTAATTCCTCCACATACAGGAGTAGGAATAGAAGAAAATCCCTATGAGTAAACATTACATATAAAGGTCACACAGTTCCAGCTGTTTAAACAATTAAACATTCTGGCTCAGGTTGTGTCCTAACGATAAAAACACTGAACCTAAACCAAACTCACAACTAAGTTTGGAGTAGATGAACTACATACAACACAGCCGTGTGCCTCCTCTGCAGTGCAGTGGGGGGGTTGAGGCAGAGAAGGGTCTTGGGGACATTTTTTGGGCAGACTGCTGGTCCTCGCATCGTGAGGTGTTTAATCTAACGGAGTGTTTGGAAAAAAGTACCCCCAGGGCTGCCAGGGCTGATTAGCTGCTGCTTCTGCACCGAACAGCCAACGCAACTTCAGCTGTTCATTCACGACTTTGGGCTGCCTCCAGCTACTGGAAAATAACGAAGTTTCCCATTTTAACACATTAAAAGCAAAATTCCTCTCACAGAGCAGGTGGCGGGAGGCGGGGAGCAGGGCTGCAGCTCACGGGGAAGGGAGCCTCGGGGCACAACGGGC
>NW_010109361.1:0-5582 GCF_000699245.1 Pterocles gutturalis
TGGGGGTTAGAACAGTCAGCGGAGGAATGCGAGCACCCAGAAATTCACTTCCCATGAAGAAAGAAATATTGACACATTACCGTTTAGAAGGATTTCTAGACACAGCTTAGATATGATACTATTTAGAAATACTTCTGTCAGGGGGATCGCAGAATCCCAGAATGTCAGAGGTTGGAAGGGACCTCGAGAGATCATCTAGTCCAACCCCCCTGCCGGAGCAGGACACCTAGGGATTATCGTTATTGTTTTTTTGAGTAAAAGGAGTCGCCATTCTTGAATTTTGTACATGTTGGTCACTGAAGATAGACTGTCCAAAAAATGCATTACATTTAAGTAATTCTTTTTTGCTGCCTTTCCTCTCACTTATTTTTCCCTTCCAGGTGAGAACTTTCATTCTTGTCCAACTCCAGGGACACAGCGGGCAGAAGGCAGAAATGACTTTATTTGCTGCTGGGTTTTTAGTTTGAGAAGGAGGAACTGAAGAGAGAGAAGGGGCTTTTGTTTGGAGCTGGAAACCCAGAATTTTTCTTGTTGGTTGGACTATCAGGAGTTAGCAGAAATACCATCAGTGCGCAGAACCACCCAGTCTCCTGATTTCACCGGCCCCAGCCTGTCCCGGGTGCTTACTGCCGCCAACCCTCCCGGCAGCACCGCTGTGTGCCCGCAGGGAGGGTGCGAGGATGCCTGGGCCCTGCCCCACAGCTTCCCCACGGCATCCCAGTGACTGCACTGACAAGGGGCATCCTCCGCCCCTGCCCCTCCAGGAGCCTGGCGTACAAGGGGCGTAGGTTATACATCTCCTTCCCTTGTCATGTCTAGAGCTTGGAACCTGCTGCAGATATTTGTAAAACCTCTTCCTTAAATATCTGAAACTGTGGAGAGAAAAATAAATCTGGTTTATTACCTGGTGCTTCTTCCTCTATGGATGTGTTTTTTATTGTGCTTCTCCAGTGTTGCTCTGAACTTTGTTTCATAAATACCTACATATAAAAAACCCGGAGAAACCTCTGGGTACAGTTATATTATTTCTCTATTCTTTGCTTTCTTAATATGAAATAAATGGAATCAACCACTTAGGTTTACATTTCTATGCTTTAAAAAAATAATGAGATATGACAGTTTATGACTTTTCTCCTCTGGATGGCAGTAACTCCTGCTTAAACGTTCATGACCCGTGACTGCAATATCCCACAGCAAGGGATTTCCTTTTCTTTGTCGGTGTGCTATCCAAAAGAAACATTTAATTTCATTCGTTCCATGTTTTTTCAAATCTAAATTTGAAAGCTAAGTAAACTTTCAAATAAGGAATCTGTTTAATGTAAAAATGTAATTGAACGAGTTCTATGTATAAAAACAGAACAGGAATCAGAAGAAAGGAATTAATGCTGGGTATTTCTATCTATTTGTATCTGATTACATGATTCATAAAAATTAATAAATATTGCTGAGAAAATCAAATTCTTTGATATTAAAAGATGAAGTAATACAAAAGATAGGGAAACATCCTAACCTGAGAGTGTAGCAGAACGTCTGCCCCTTTAAAATGTTCTCATTGTAACAAAGCACATCTGGATTTCTTGACTGTTCACTACAATGTGAAATTTTTAAACATAAAATACATCCAAGTAAAGGTGATTTCCAAACACCCACTGTGCAACTGCGGAGGTTAGTTTAAACAGGAGGTATGAGAGGGAATTAAGCCCTTCACCCTACACATCTGACCAAATAACATTTTTGCAGTAACAAAGCTACATTTACATGTAGGTTTCGGGTCTTCTCACCAGCCAGGACTGGCTCTATTGCCTTATTTTACTGCTGGCAAAAATGATGCCGTTCAGAGCAAGACTTTCCAGACATGAGTGCCTATATTTATACAACTGAATCTGCACTTTGGGAATGACCTAAGTCCCCTGATACCTTCTTGCTGACGCTGGCTGGCTGAGGTCTGTCCTTCAGACCTGGAGCAGCCAGCCTGATTTCTGGGGTGCTGTGAGGGGAGTGCTCCCCAGCCGCTGGCTCTGTTTCCTGACATATATTATTCTACCAGGGAGAAAGGAACTGATGGGCATTCAGTTCTTGGTCCATGGGCTGAGATGGCCAGAGGGGGTCTAAGAGTGATTTTTGAGAAGTGGGTGTTTTTTCTACCAAGAGCCTAATGCTACCAGCTCCTTTGAAAACCTTACAGAGAAAAAATATTGGCTCCTAGAACTGAGAAAAACATTTCTGCCCACATATTTTTTTCAGTGGAAAAAATAAAATTTGGCAAATTTGTATTAATTTCTCCAGAACCAAGACAGTATTTACATTTCCCCCCCGCAGATTACTAGTGCTCAGAAAAGCCACTTATACTGCTCTATTCTCCGACTGTTGTCCCGATCTTTGGTAACACGGCAAGGTTCTGCCCATTCACCTATCATTACTACATCTGAATGAGGGAAGTCTTATGACAAACAAGCCACTCCTATAGAGGCTCCTGCCTCAACACTGGAAGTCCTCTGCGGTGATAGAAACATCAGTGCAGCACTGGAAACAGTGTGTTTTGGGAAGACATTGTTTCCTGAGTTTCTTTGACAGACGGGGGAGCAAACTTTGTTGCTGTCGTTGTGGAAAAAAGAGCGGCACCTACTTGTTGACATGAATCCAGCTCCACAGTGTGGAGGGAAGCAGAGAATCGCTGGCATCTTCACCTCCCCTGCTTTATTGTCCAGGTAATTTTCTTGAGGAGCATAGCAAAGGTGCCCAAGAAACTGTAAAGACTGAAGACATCACTGGGAGATAAACTGCAAATTACTCCAAGCTGTTACCCTGGCCTCTTGTTATTGAATGTCAGGAAACCTCAAAAATAATAATGTGGATGCAGCTAAGAAGGGGATACTACAGCTTGCCACAAAGCTGAGGCTTTCAAAAGACAAATAAAAGTAAATAAATCACTTGTTACACTGGTTTTACTGCAGGTCCATACCTTTGAGATTCCCTGATTTGCTGCAAAATTTTATTTGAAGACTTCATTAAGTTCTGGCCCTGGCACCAATTTGTCAGGAAAAGATAAAGCACTTTGAGAGGCTGTCCCAGAGGGTTCCTCTTAGCGCCTTTGTGAAGGCCTGTTGCTGCTC
The DNA here is from genome assembly GCF_000699245.1 of Pterocles gutturalis. NCBI lineage: Eukaryota > Metazoa > Chordata > Aves > Pterocliformes > Pteroclidae > Pterocles > Pterocles gutturalis. The sequence goes on from NW_010109361.1 coordinate 3,114, forward strand.
ATACTGACTGCTGAGCCTGGGGGGCTGGGGAGGAGAAGAGAGGGCAAAAAACCCCAAACAAGTAGAGAGAAAATACATGACTGATAGCATGTAGAAGTTCTTTTCTTCCTATTAAACAGCACTCTCTCCACAGTTCAGTGTTTGAGTTTGCCTCTGTTCACCATGGTGGCAGGTAAAAGGACAGAAATAGTAAAAAAAAAATAATTTAAAATGGATTAAACGGTCAGCTGCAGATTTGTTTTTACTGTACAATTTTCTAGGTATAAGCTTTGTCCAGAATGCGGAAGGAAGGTTTCTGCCATGTAACACTGGGCTACCAAATGCCTCAGCTCTCTCAAGCTGCCCCATGAGCAGTTTGAGCAGCATTCTGCATGGTCTCTTTCTGAAAAAAGATGCAATTCATAAACGTCCCTTTTCCCTTAGCTGCAGTCAATATCGGTACCCATTTCCTAGATGGTGATGTGTAGACGTGGCATAGTAGAAATACAGACAGAACACGGGCACCGATGCATGTATTTTAAAAACTCTATTCTTCATTTCCCTGATATAGTAAAATGGAGGCTGATGCAAAACAGAGATGCTTTCCTGTGTGGTGCAGGCTGCCACTGTGACAGCCGAGGGCAGGAGAAGAGAAGACATGCAGAGCATTTCAGGCTGAGGTCCAAAACAGAGAGATTTCAAGTTTATTGTGAGGACAGAAGAGTGCTGTGCACTTGAATTTCTAGCTGTTGGCACTATAACTATACCAGTTAGTCAGAAGGTTAGGTTATAGCTAGAGCTCAGTTTGAAAGGAAATTTCAAAGAGATTAACAATTCCTGTGCATTGCAAGCTCCTAAACGAAGTGAAACTCTCTGAAAGATTGGTTTCTTTTTGAACCCTGAGTCATTCTTTAAATTGTGGTCAGAGGATATAGTAGTTTTGGATTCTAATTTAGAAGCACAGGTATGGGATTTGTGCTAGCATTCCTAATGTCTGAAGTTACTGGCAATAGTTTGTCAAGAAAAAACACTCTCTCTGGACTTATTTTAAAATAAAGAAAAATAATTTTAAAATCTACTGGGGACAGGAGCCCTGTCTCTCAGACTAGAGATGTTTTGCAGACCTAGGAGCTCCAATGTAACTGCAAGATGACCTGCTCTGTGTGCAGGAAAGGTGAAGTTTCTCTGAAATGCCTCCTTCTGTTTCCCCAAACTAATTAGCAAGAGCAGCCTTCCAGGGCCTTACTTGTTTTCTCATGCAAGTGCAGCAGTAGGAGTGCAGCCTGACAGCACAGCCCTCTTGAGGACAGGACTGCCCTTTGGGTGTTGAGATAAGAGTAGGATCCCTTCTAGAACATGCTTTCTGCTAAGTACTGCACAAAGTTATCTGCAATGTTATATGAACGGACAGTACAAAAAAAAAAAAATCATAGTTACCAGTATTTTCAGTTTTGTTTCACCCGAGCAAGGTCTTGTTGGCTTGTCTTTATGTGTATCATCAACACTGATTCTACCTGCAGGAAATCAAAGCAAAAAAAAGTTGCTCTGTGTGGGATATACACTTTTTTTTTCTTTTCTTTCTTTCTTTTTTTTTTTTTTAAAGAAGAGCTATTGTATAAAAAGCCCTATGCTTCCTGGGTTGCTGGAGATTCCCGAGGCAGGCTTGTCGTTGTTGATAATACATTAAGCACAACACATCAGCATGCCACAGAGATTTCCCAGGATCGCCTGTGCCCTTTGTACAGCAGTAAGCAAGGATGACTGAGGTATAAAAGGGCATACTGTGGTGAAGCATTTTGTGAGTGAGGACTGCAAGGGCAGAGAAGACATATAAAACTAATGCTTTTTGCAAGCTATGAAGAAGTTCGCAAGAAAAGAAGAACAGAGGGGGAAGCAATCAAAGGCAAGTATAGAGAAGAGGCACATATCCAAAAAGTCGCCTGTACAGCAGGGCTGGCTACTGGGAAAAACCTGGGCATGTGATGGCACAACTGGCTGCAGAGATGAGGTTAGTTTAACATACATGGGCCGACATTGCTGTATCTGAAGTATTTATTGCAGAACAATCTGAGCAATATCTTGAATCCTAAAACTCGGTTTTACACAATTAAACCACAGGAGTTCAATGGTCAGGGTCTATAAGTGAAAAGAAAGGACAGAGTCAATTTGCAGGAATGATTGAATCACAGGATGGTTTGGGTTGGAAGGGACCTTAAAGATCATTGAGTTCCACCCCCTGCCATGGGCAGGGACACCTCCCACTAGCCCAGGTTACTCAAAGCCTGTTGTCTCCAAAAACCATTATTCCTGTTCATTCTTGTAGCTGTCGGGGTAAAGGCAGATCTCCTGGTGAGAACAGGATCTCTTGCGTTGAAAGCAGGTGCTTTGTCTTGACTCCTGTGTCTTTCCCCAGAGCACGAGGCCCCGGTGAGTTCTGTCTGCATCAGCCCCGACAGCCGCAAAGTCCTGTGCACGACCGATGCTGGGAAC
>NW_010109362.1:0-242 GCF_000699245.1 Pterocles gutturalis
CGGGGAGGGGAGGGCGTCTTTTTTCTCGAGTTACTGAAAAACTGCAAAACCAGATACATGTTTCATTTGCCAAAGATTACGTTTGTAAGAGGCTAAAGAGCTTTAGAGCAACACCATGAAGATATTCCAGCAACAGTTTCTTAAGAGTCAAAGAGCAGCTAGAAGTCTCTTCAAGCACTATTCTTTATTTTTTTTTTTTTTTTTTTGGGGTTGGGTTGGTTTGTTTTTTTTTTTTTTTCAAA
>NW_010109362.1:254-2743 GCF_000699245.1 Pterocles gutturalis
TTTCCCTGTATTTTATTTCCCGAATCTTTAATTCAATCTGATAACTTCGGCAAAAGCACGGTGTTGGCCAAGAATGTTTTAACAGTAAACACAGAAGAAAATAAAATTATGTATTTAAACATCGAGACTAGTAGAAGGATTTTAACGTGTCCACTTCCCCCCTGCATTTTATTGTCGTCGTCTGCGTAACTCTGTGGATAATTCTTAAGGGATATTTTAATTTTCGGTTCGATTCCTGAGTTAGGGAGAGCTTTTGTTACACAGGGGTACGTATTACCTAGGCAGGTGTGACAGCTCTCTTACGCATGCTGGCATATAAAATAATAGCGACATTTAGGATCTAAAAAAAGTCGCACGTCTGAACGTTAAAGTTGGCAGCGAGTGTAAAAATATTCTGTTCTGAAGAATTCTGGCAGTGGCAGCGGGGCACACCAAATCTAGTGGATGCTCTATACTCCCTAGATAGGCTTTCTGTGGACGGTATTCTGCAGCTACAGGAATTAATAAATAAAATCTTCAGCTTTTAATTAAGGCGACTTAATTCAGAGCTCTCCACTCGGCGTAGCCACCGTGGGAAATGTATCGTCCAGTGTTTACCCGCATCTCTTTCTGTCACTATTCTATATTGTCTTACGCTTATGACACAAGCAAAGCTTTCTTGCCGCTACAGCCGTTGTTTTCCATTTCCACGTTCTCCATCCAACCTCCGCCCGTCCAAAAAGCTTTCTAAAGTTCAACAGGAGGGGAACTCCTTGCACCTCGTTGATTAATGTCATTGTTTTAAGGCTGCCGCTCCCCTGGCTGCGCAGGCTGCTCAGAGGTGCGCAGTGCCCCGCTGGCTGCTCAGTACGGTACAGTGCAGCTTCTCAAAAGATCATCGGAGGGAGAAATTTAGCTCTTCTTGAAACATTTAAGCAACCGAGCAATTAGTTCTGAATGGAGGTGGGGGAGGGAAGACTACAGAGCTTAAAGGAACGGGGGGGGAGAGGAGATACAACACAACTAGCCCGAAAACAACAGGGGTGGGGATGCATGGGAGGGGGACTTAAAATGTTTGTATTTAAAGGGTGCTTGCAAGGTCTTCGGCACAATATGTGCTGCTCTCCTTAAAGGGGCACTGAGTGCCAATAACCATTAGTCATCCAGTAGGGACTTTTCATTACAGATCTATCTTTAGGGGGAGTTCCCCGAAGTCTCCGAAGGGAACAGAGCTGCGGATTTCAAACTCGGTCCACTTCCAGTCACACAGTGCCTGCGTACCTGCTGCAATAGAAGGGAGAGATACTTACCAGAGTTTCGGGAGTGCGCGGACAGCCCAAAGGTCTCTGCAGTGCTCGTTTCCTCTGCGGAATACTCTCTTGCATCCGAGGCAGTTCCAGTCTATATTTGATGTTAACATTTATGCTATCTCAAACACGAGGCTCTCCCATAGACATTTTTTCCAGGGTTTTCAAGCAAATTTCTCGGTGCCACAATGTTATGATGGAAGGATGCTGAAATGACAGGCCTCGTAGACGCTTGTCTTAATCATCGGCTTCTTAATTTAGTTTTAGTGCTGTGGTTTTTTGTGTGCGCGTGTGTGTGTCTGCGCGTGTGTGCGCGCAAGAGAAGCCTCTGACAACCTGCAGCTTCCTAATGACTGACGAGGCAGGGCTGTTGCAGCAAAGTAACACTTCCCTGGTGTGAAGACCTCTTACTGGGAAGTTTAGTTCACTACTGTTCTCGCAATCCTAATCGTATAACCTGTAACCAAAACCCATGGAAGGAGGATACAGCATGCTAAACAGACTAATTTCTAATCACTAAACGTTAGCACCACTACCAGCTGTTGAGGATTAACTGGAAGCTGGCTAGAGACGGACACCTAAACTTAAGTCTACAAATGCGGATAGAAGGGTGGATGGCTGAATACTTCTTCCTCTCCCTCTTTGCCTCCATTCATCCATCCATCCACTTGCAGTCCCATTCACCCCTCTTCAAAATGTTTGACTACCTCTTTCTCTTTGTTAGCGCACTGCTCGGTCCCCATGCCCTAGCAGCAGGGTATCAGTGTCTGCTGAGCAGCCCTCACCTTAATTGCTCAGGTAACCTGGAATAAATAAGGCAAGCTTAGAGTCAAGGGGGAATAGAATTATATATGCGTACATCCAGGCATTTACTGTACTGAATATGATATTACTGATTGTTAAAGCAAAGTGTCCCGACTCGTTTCATGGAAGGATGATGCCATCGAAGCGTGGTTATTAAATACCCTTTCTTCATGGCTGAAAAAACTCTCATTCATTTCTTAAGCTGTCAGTACATTTTAGCAGCTTAACCCCTTGAAAGGGCCTGAGAGTACAGATCTGCTATACCAGTGTGAAGGGGGATTGAAGGCTGGAGCTGGGGGGTGGCAGGGAGTACGCTATATCCATTAAGCTTAGAGTGGACAGGGTCTGTTTTTCCTTTGGCCTTTCATTTAATAAATAAAATAAAATAAAATAAAATAA
>NW_010109363.1:0-6541 GCF_000699245.1 Pterocles gutturalis
GCCGCTCCCCAGGACCCCCGCGCCCCCAGTATATTGTGCTTTCCCTTCCGCCGTTTAAAACACCTAACTCTCTTTGTTTTCATCGTTTATTCTCAGATTCTTCGGGAGAGAGAGAAAAAAAATATATAATTTGTCATCCCTCACGAAGATGAAACGAGGGAAACCTGGCGCCGTTCTCACAAACCCGGGTGGCAGGACAGACAAACCGCAGGGAAGGGAGCGTTGGCTCGCAGGCTCTGCCCGCTCCCCAAAAGTCTTTCCAATCAGTTAATGCTGCTCCGCAATATTAATGATAACGACTCGGCAGCCCAGCTTCCAAAAACTGCCTTCGCCTTGATGCATCACACGCACTCCGATCAGCTCGGGGCAGTTTGGGCTCGATTTTGTTCATTTACATCTTACATATGCCCCTGTTTAAAAAAAAAAAAAATTTCCTTCGCCATGCCAGCGTCTTCATTCTTAAATACTTCCATTTTCACCCCAAGTCGTCCGTCCTGGCAGGGTACCTGTTGCAGTTGTGCATCCCCCGAGGATGGGTTATTATAAACTTCGTACTTTTTTTTTTTTTTTCTTTCTTTCTTTCTTTTTTAGACAGCAGAGATTTCCAGGGCAGTGACTGAAATCCATTTCTCCTCTCCAGCTTGTTTAGACACCAAAACTAATAGTGTGATTATTATTCTTGAATGATATCATGGTAATGCAGAAAGATAAGGATGACCTGATATGGAAACATTAAAATAATCTTATTGGAGATAGTTCATTTGGAGTAACTTTAAATTAGACGAGATCACGTAGCCCGAGATCTAATATCAGCATAAATAGAGCTGTATTTCTGCCTTCATCCTCCTCCTCCTCGCAGGAATCACGGGCGGGCTTGCAGTACTGCAGTTGCCAAAAGTGAGAGGCAAAGAGCTCAGCACCTCTAACTCGAAAATACCCCCGATCCAAACTTCTGGTTGCTGGAAAATAATGGATCTTTAAAGAACTTTCTTTTTCTGCTTCAGGCACTAGGAAAGGGAGGGGATTTTTAATTGATTTTTAATTGAAGGAAGCACATTTTGGAAAGACTTTCAGGTCTCTGGTGCTTTTTGCAGCCACTGAGGACACCAGTCCTGCCTGCTGTTCTGCAGGTGAAATTCCCATCGGCAGCAATGCTTTTTGCAAATATATGGAATTACCTCAGTGCACAGGCTGGTTATTTTGACACTTTTCCTTCATATTTGGTTATCTGACATGCAAGTGCATACATACCTTTCTTTATACATGTGCCAAATACGAAAAAAAAAGGACCCATTTAATCACATGCTATCAAATCATATTTTCTGAGAGATACATATGTGTAAAATATATGCACACAGCAGCTCATGCAAGCACACAGCACAGATGCACTCACAGGAACCGTGTGGAACAGACTCCATACTTTGGGGTTATTCTCTGTGCGTGTTTGCAGTATTTCTTGCTCAGTCATCCCCCAACCCTGAGGAAAGTGTTCATGCGACTACAGCTACAAATAGTTACACCGATGGAGCCTTCTGCGCGGGGAGATTTAATGGAGCAGGGCACTACCCTGTACACACAGGACAGAAGAGTGTAGCAGTGATGGATGCAGCAGATTGGATCATCCCACCATTCTCACACTGGTCAACAAGTGATGCTGCCTGGGAAGGCACCACTCTCCACTGGAGAGAGTTGTAGAATAACTCGTTCCAAAAAAAAAAAAAAAAAAAAAAAAAAAAAAAAAAAAAAAAAAAAAAAAAAAAAAAAAAGAAGAAAAAGATTCCTCTCAGCCCCCATTAATCAGGACCAGGTTTATGCCCTGAAGCTGAAGTTTACAGCCTTTTCAAAACTTAATTTTGGCTCTGTTCATTTTATCTCTCCGTGATATTGCACATTACCCTGTAAACGCCCCGTCCTTTAACAGTGCTGTGTGCATTCACAGAACTCATTTCTCACAGGTGAGCTGTTCATTATTCTTTCGCAGCACTCTCTTTATTTTTTGTAGTCTGCTGTTAATGAGGAAGCTGATGTATATTTTTGCACCAGGGACTTCCCCCCCAGATTAGGCTCCCTGCAGGTGACAACACTGCAGTGTGGCCAGTCACCCCGGGGAGCCACTGATGCTGGAAAACCTGTCCCCTGCCGACACCCTGGGCAGCTCCAGTGCATTGCACTCTTGCAGGTCTTCTGTGGCAGGGGTGAAGGTCCCGATTAGTGAACCAGTAGGGACTGCCTTACAGCACGATTTTGTGCCCCAAATTACAGCAGCCTTCCCAGACGACAAAATTAAACACAGCTCTCTGTGCGTGTTCATGTAGAAGAGCTGCGTTGGGCAATACCGACCGCAGCCAGGTCAGCAGCCACTTGGGTTGACATTGCTGTCACTGTGAAGTGACACAAGCTGTCCACACGGACTCAGACAGTGGCTCGGGCTCCACGGGGCTCGCGAGGGTCTCTGGGTGCAAGCCCAGTGAGAGGCTCCTGGGGCAGTGCCACGGCTGTGCCACCTCCTGGTGCAACAGTCCAGCCCACCCCATAACCCGCCTGCCTCCTGGCCTTTCGTTAGCAAGATTGGCTCTTAAATAATAGCTAATGAGCAGCTAAATAGTGGTTAATCCTCCCCGGGATGAGAAATGCCCAGTGGAAACCCAGCGGGATTCCTCTAGGTTGGGCTAGAGCAGAGCCCCATGAGGTTCCTGGGTGCATCACCCCGTGTTCCCAGGGAAGGGTCCATGGAGATCACCGCTTGCTTTCTCCGCAGCAAAAGCAGCAGGAGGGAGAGCTGATGAGCCGCTCCAGTGAGTAAGTGTCTTCACTGTGGCCCCACATGTAAACCCAGGGACTTGACACAGGATTGACTTCCTAGATATTGTGTGGCCAGGGAGCCTCAGCCATTGTCAGCAGCACGCAGTGAAGGGTAAACAACTGCAGCTCAGAAGCGCAGAGCAGGCTTGGAAGGAAAGGTAGTATCTTTTATTACACCAGCTGATACAGTTAGGAAAAAAAAACCACAAACCCCCCAAAAAACCCAAAACCCATGACAGACAGGCTTTCAGGCTCACGAGCTCTGAAATAGAAGCAGCAACTTTCAAGAACAGTGCCAAGGCTGAACTGTTTATCTCAGGTACTCACCCGCCTCCATTTCTGGGGAGGCCAATGGCTTCATCGGCTGTGACACAGCTGTCCTCCCTCCTGCAGGATGAAGCACAGAAGTGTGATTATTCCCAGCTGTACATGAGACGTGGAGAAACACAGAGGCCTGTCCGAGGCTGGATGAAAAGCTTGGGGTAGAGGAGGGAAGTGACCCCCAGGGTTTGGTATTGCAGGTGAGCTCTAGAGTAGCCTTTTCCTGGATCCCCGACTTTAGTCAAAAGCTACCCATTGAAAGCACATGGAGCTCAGACCGACACGACCAACCGCTGTGTTCTGCAAACAGAGGATGCGCTCAAAAGTATTGCCTCGCTGTTATTCTTCTGGTGCAGTTCAATGATGTGAAAAGTGGAGGGCTGGTCAAGATGCAAAGATACAGTGGGAAATATTCCTTTTACTGATTGATGTAATTCCAACACCAGTTCGTAGGCTCGGGGTTCTTGCAACTCTGTGTCTCATCCTTGAGTACCGCATTTTGCATTTGGATATCTGAATGAGATGAATGGTGTTTAAAGACAGTTGCCGCAGATGTCCCCGAGGGCTGTTGTGCTCTGAGCTTCAGGGGCATCTGTTATTTTAGTGAAGGGTGGTTCAATTCCTGTCCACTCCATTTATTCAGGGTCTGTCAGCATCACATATACTGGCAAGGTGGAGTTAGATTTTTTTTTTTTTTGGTCAAAACTGCCCTCTTTGGCCAATGTGCCCACTGTTGTGAAAGATCTGCCCCCATAAACACAGCCAGGCCCACAGCACGCTTAAGCTCACATTTAACTTCCCACCTCTGTGAACCAAACCATGCAACAGACACATAATTTCCTCCTTGCTCTTCTCACGTCCACTGACACGGCATGTCAGCCAAACATATTCACCAGAAATACAAAGCCTGTGAGAAGGTAGAACATGAGACCCATAAAAGATTCGATGAACACCTGACTTATGCTACTGGATGGACTCCAGACCTCTTCTCCCCACTCACACAATTGTTCTCAGTGTCTCAGGGTGAAGCTCCAGGGGTTGGTTGGGATATTGTAAGCACTGAAAGCCATTTCTTCCCCACGACATATTCCCACCGCAAAGGCAGGATGCTAGGAGGCACAATGGCCAAGTGTTGTCTGCCAGAGCCCTGGAAAAGTCACCCATCATATGATCCAAACTAATCTGGGCAACCTCCGGAGCATGCAGGGAGGTTTTAAGCAGGTTGTTTAGGTCCTGAATTACTGGAGATGACCACAGCTGTCAGAGATGCTCCAGTATGCAAAAGATGCTCCATGCTAGCAAAAGACAACCAGTAGTAACAAACACTCTTCTGCCTCAAATGTGAGACCCTCAGCAGCATTCAGTCTGTACAAAGCACACCAAACATGGAGAGGTTGGTCCAGCAGTACCAAGCCTGTCTGGCAAACAGCTTTGGACTGAACTGGTGAAACAAGGTCTAAACAGGCAGTCAGTTCTGTTGTTTATTGAAGATTCAACCCTGCCACTGACCTCACCGAGTCAACCAGCTTCAGGAAAACCACAAGGTATGTACCCACCCATGGTGTTTGCAAATGCAATGGCTTCCATCCAAACACTGCTTTACAGGAGCCCAGATGCCTCTGAGATGCCTTTTGTTGCTTGCTGGAGGTTTGTGGTGGCATCTTAGAGGCAAACCTCCTCACTGTCTCACCCCCAGCCTGGGAATGGTCCTCAGAGGCTCAGCAGAGCAGAATAATGCCATGTGCCCTAGAGCAGGGAAGGTGCCCACACATTGCATGTAGACTCTGCATGGACTGGCTGTTTGCTCAGGGGTGTTAGCTGTGAGTTAAATGCCATGTTAGATACCACGTTCTGGTGGAAAGTCTGGGAACGGGTCCCCTGCAGCAAGGGAAAGACCCATCCAGTGTCCTCTCCAGGACTGCAGAGGCTGTTCCTCAAGAGGGAGAAGTGGCAGGGTTGCAGTCTCCAGCCACCCAACAGTCTCCAGCACCCTCCTTGGGCATCAGGTTGACTTTGTGCCCAGCAAGGTTGTGAAACAAGTCTGCAGAGCCAGAAGGGGTGGAAACATCACTGCTGGACTCCAAAAAGTGAGTCAACCAGAGGGATGGAGGCAGCAAAGCGTTTGGATGGAGAAAACCCCTTGAGCCATTTGGAGATCCACCCTGCGCTCAGGTCACGGATAAGTCCAGGCACACCAACTCCGCTGCAGGACCTGACACGATGGCTGGAAAGAGAGATGTGCTGGCCTGGCACTACCAAAAAGCATTCCTGGTTTGTGTTGGACATGGTCTCTCCCGCCCTCCCCAGCCTGGTCCTGCTCATTCCACCACAGCATCCCTGACTCAGGGCCCTCTTTCACTGGAAAACAGATCCCTCGGCAGTAAATTTTGGGGAAGTCTCAGGAACTAATTTTGGGGGATGGTACAGATTATACGATCATGGCTTGAGGAAATTATTATATTTTTAATTGAATTTTGTGTGCTATGCATAGATACTACAGTAGTGGGCCCTTTGTCAATTGTTAACATGAATACTAATGAATACTAATGCTAATCATTTGTTTCTGGAAACAAATATGAAGATATTTGATGGAAAAAAATCTCTCTGAATTTTAACACCAAAAATAATGAAATGCATCACAGTCCGGTGGTGCCAGAAGACAAAACCCTACAGTCCCAATACGGTGACACAAAACGTGAGATACGGAGGAGCCGCCACTCACATTAGCTATTCTGCCGACTAACCCAGCAGGGCTGGGCTCCAGAAAACTGCTCATTGCAACCCGCAAGGAAAAACTCCAACAACCTTGACCCAAAACTGCAGCAAACACTCCCCAGGAGCCACATGAGGGCAAACCACCCACTCTGGGGCAGAGCAGAGAAGAACAGCCAGCAATGTCTCATCCAGAGCTGGGGTCCGGCACCCAGCCCTTGCTCAGCACCGTGCCTACGATGGAGCGATGCGCCCGCTTCATTATTTATTTATTGCGATGATTTACAAGGCCCCCACCTCTCCAGCAGCTGCTTGTTCTTTACGAGGTTTGGAGATGAAAGCCAACACTATTTCCACCCACCCAGCCCAAATGGGAAGGCGCGCTCAGTAACCCTTTCCTAACCCTGGAGACAAGGATTCTGCGGGAAATAATTTAGCCAGCAGGAGATTCCAGAAACGGCAATTAATGATGAAGCATGTCTTATATCTTGTTCCAAATACGGCCATAGAGGTTTATACTGAGGCGGGGGAGGCAAACGTTAAAGGGAGGGCCTGCTCTGGAGCACACCCAGTCTGCAGCACCTGCAAATTTCCCCCCTCAGGATAAATAACTCAGATATCTCCGTCACTTGGGGCTGCTCAAATTATTCATAGCAAATAAATTACCAGGTGTATTTAGCCTGTTTTTCCCCCCCCCGCCCCCTCC
>NW_010109363.1:6572-13851 GCF_000699245.1 Pterocles gutturalis
TCCTTTTTCTACATGCTCATGAATCACTTGGAAGTAGATTCTGATTTCTGCAAGCGTGTCTATTAGTCATAATGAAGAGACGTGGCATGGCTCATGTGAAGACGTGTGGCCAATGGGCTGGTGCAAATATTCATTATTGGTCTGGTATCTACATCTGAATGGTGATTCAGGTCGTTTGCTGCTCCTTCTGAGCCCAGATTGGTGATGGGGCTTTTTTCCCCCCTTTCCTTTTTAGCAAGTGATGAGAGCAAAGAGGGAGGACCACAAAGATGCCCAGTGCAGACCTGCACCAGCAGGCAGGAATCCCCTGCTTCTCTGCCACCGTCGCTGCTCCAACAAAGACCGGCGCCCACATGGGGATGGTGGTCCTCACCAAGGCTGCTCTGACCCACTGTCAGAGCCAAGAGCATCGGCGTCCACCTACGCCCCCGACATCCAAGTTTTCGCAGAGGCCAGCCAGCACTGCCTGTGCATCTCCAAGAGTCAACACACCAAGGCAATGTGTTCTTCACCTGGGAAGATATGTGGATGGTGTTTCATTCCCTTCTGTTCTATCACCTGCCTCAATCCCAAACACCAAGAAACCAAAGCGACTCAGTAGATCAGCCCCATCTCCTCTATTCCAGCCCTTTGCCCCCATAGACAACTACTGCCCCAAAAAACCAAACAACTCGAGGTCGCCCCAATGTCCCTCCCGTGTCCTGCTGGCCATGAAGGGAGAGAAAGCTTGTTACTGCTGGAATACAATTTGCATGCTCAGCTTGGGCAGAGTGGAGAGGTGAGGGGACGCGGGTGGGAGGAGAGGAGGAGGAGGAGCTGTGGCCAGTCTTCCTCCACGACACGTGGCGGTCAGGTTGCAGGGGACGGGAGCCTTGTCTGATTACTGACTAATGAGCAGCACTATTTAAACACATCCAATTACTGTTGTTATTCAGTGGGCAGAGGCTGACGTGAGAATGAAAACACAGAAGGAGCAGAGAGGTCTTTGCCTGGGAAAGCATGTAGGAGCCTTGTAACGCTCCCCTCTGAAAAGGGATTTAATCAACAGCTACAAATTTGCAGGGCAAGGAGGAAGAATGAATGCATTGTGCACAGCACTGACTTTTCACACTCCCTCCAGCATGGGGCATGCAGATAACTCCCCTGATCACCACCCTCCCCTGGGAAGAACTATTTGTAGGCATGAGATCAGGATACCCCATCCATCCAAACACAGTCCAGCGCATCAGCCTGAAAGAAACATCTTCATTTCCCTCTGTTGCTCTTTGCCCTGCTGTGATCTGATGGCTTGTGATGATCAAGTCGTCTCTCAGACCTACCAAATGTGGTAGGTATGTAGACATAAAGTCCACTCCACTGTCGTACCCAGACTGTTTCATGCTCTTCCCTCTCAGCCCTGCTTGGTGCTGGTTTTCCTTGGAGACTGGTCTGCATGGCTCCTGTGCTGGTAGGCTTGCCTAAGAGGAGATGTCAGGTTTTTAGACCAAAAGAAATGTTGCTGCACAGTTTTACCAGGATAAAGACATCCTTTGCATCGTGTAGCTTGGCATCTCCCTTTAGGATGCAGTGACACAAGCAGCTATGTGATGACCCCCTCATGGCCTCAGCCAGGGGCTCGTTCTGCTTTATTTCTGTTAGCATTCTTCATTTCTCCAGCTGCTGGAGTCCCAAGAGCAGAGCTGAGTGGTTTCCAAAAGATGAGCCCCATCTCAGCCCAAAGGACTGCATCCCAACCCGTGGTATGGTGGAGGTTCACTGGGAACTGGTCCCGTGTGCTCCCCAAACCGATGAATCCCCCCGTTTTATAGCACTGACTCTCTTGCTCGGGTCATGGGTGATTTCTGCTCCTTTCTGTGTTTTCACAGGGCTTGCAATAACGCTCCAGGGATTCATAACAGTTAACTGGCTTCAGCACCTCGGGCTGGCATCAGTCAGTGGCGCAGGAGAAGACAGCCTCCAAAATGAATCAACGCAGAGGAAATCACGAGTTTAGCCGCTTCCTTTGCTATTATTCCCATGTGAACACTGGAGCCCTCCCCTCTGGGACGTCAGCAGGTTTCTACTAGAGTGGCACCGCGGAGATAAAGTAAAGATTGTGGTTTGGTTTCTGTACATATGCTGGTCTCCAGTGACACGTCCCCAAAACTAACTTCACATACAAAGAAATGAACAAGAGAAGAAACTTTTTTCTTCTTGTGTGGCATCTTCTCACCAGCTCCTGGCTTTGGTAGTGCCCCAGCAGACGGTTTCCCCCACGGTTAGAGGTGTGCTCGAGTCCCGAGGGAAGGCGGTTTGGCCATGCCAAGCCTTCTGCTGATCCCCATCGCTGCCCTGACACGTGCGGTGAGCAGAGTATTTTCTTCCGTTTGCGGATAAGGATTCTTTTCCAATTAATCAGCCCTGGTTGTGTATTTAATTGCAGCCCAAAGACTCTCTCTCTGACTCATGCAATGACTTTAATCACTGTCTGTCAGGTATGCGGCTGGGTGCCTGGGTCAGAGGGCATTGCTCCTGGTCCTCAGCAGGATCTCAGCACCAAATGGTCCAGAAATAAAGCAGGATGGGAGCATGGCTTCCTGGCACATGCTCGGGAGCGGACCACTACGTCTGGCAGCAGCCCTGCCATCTCCAGGTCTCTCTGCTCCCGAGGGTTCATCCCTCTGACCTGGCTGGAGAGGACGAGCGGAGCCTGGTGCCATGAGCGGAGCCTGGGCAGGCTGCTCCTGCCAGGCCAGCCCTGCGCCTCCTGCCCAAAGGCTGAGCAGCACTTCGGTCATAGCAAAGCTGGGCAGAGCGGCTTTCAAATCATTTGTCTTTCCTCCAAAATCTCAGGTTTATTTTTGTAGCCCTGGACTGACACTAAAATTGCATCCTGGACATTTTGTGCTGTTTGGTTTTTTGTTGTTTTTTTTTTTCTAAAAATTTTGCTGATTTCTACGGCAAGAGTGCAAAAAGGTTTGCAAAAATGCGTCCCGTTTCCATTTTTCTGTTGCTGTTGCACAATGTTTGTGTTTCGAGCCCTATTCCCTTGAAAAGGCTTTTTATTCTAATGCGGGAAATTTCAAGGATGCAAATGCATTTTCTGTTTCCCTTGCAAAACAGGAATGTTTCTTCTCTGGAAATTTTCCATTAAAAAAAAAAAACAACCAGCTTTACCAATATTCCATATATTGGAATCTACAATAAATCACCACTCAAGAAAAAGGGGGAAGGGAAGAGAGAACAGAAATGCTACAAACTCAAATTGGGATGAAACGCAGGGGATATAGTGGGGGTAGCATCATTTTTCTACTTTAAGCTCCTGTTCAGGAGAAGAAAAAGAAAAATTAAAAAGAAAAAAAATTTCAAAAAGCCAAGCAGGAGCTCTTTAAAAGGGAGTGTCGATGCCCTCCTCTACCCCTCTGGGAAGTGGTACAAGGGCAGCTCAGGCAGCAGCAGGTATTTTAGGTGGGGGCTGTGGGTGGGGAGGAGATGGGGAGCAGCTGTGGAGCCCAGGGAGCAGTGGCAGCAGACGGGGGGCTATGGAAGGGATGGGGGGCTGCAGAAGGTCTCCAGTTTCTTGGTCCAACAATGCAGCAATTTTGCCATCACCGAACAGGGCTGATGGCATCAGCCACCTTCCTAAAACACTCTGGCTTCCGCCGGTGTCTGTGAAAGGCGGTGAGCTGCATGGGCAGGAAAAAAAAATAGCTCAGTGCCACTGGAGTGAAAGGAGCCGCTCGCTGCCTGCAGCAGCCCCAGCTGGAGCTGCCAAACCAAACCGCCCGGGACTGGGAAACTGCAAAGGAACCCCAGACCCGGGGGGGGAGGATTGATGCGTCATGCTACGGGGAGGCGCCAGAAACATTTTCAGGATGTCCTGACAGATGACCAGAGTTTGAAAGTCTGCAAGAATAAGCCAGGGGGATATGCACAAGATCAGGACTCCACTCGAGAAGAGCCCAAAGCCAGGGTGGGTCCGTGCCAGTGCAGACGGTCGGGAAGGATCACCTCTTGTGAGGGAGCCACCAAAAACCCCATCCCAGGGCAGGGGTTTGCCCCTTGCTGGGCTCCTACGCTGGTGGCACACGGCAGAGCTGCAAGGGGGGCTCACCTGATGCACATCCTCCCCAAATCCCCGCCACACACCCCAGAGTGGAGCCTGGGAAGCTCTGCCCAGGGATCTGGCTGGTCAGCTGCTGTTGCGGTCAAGGGAAGCCGTTGCTTTGCGCCATGCTTTGAAATCTCCCCCGCAAGTTTTTAGCAGTGTGGAAGGAGAGGCATGAGCCCCCGGCTCCCTCCGCTTCCATGTGAGCGGTGCTGATGCTGCTCCCGGTGCCGAGGAGGGACTGCACTCTGGCTGGGCATCTTTTCTTTGAAGTGGAGTGAAATCCTCCAGCTTTCATTCGGAGAGTGCAAATCACTGCTAAAAGCTCTCCCCTCTCTGACCCCCATCTAGGAAACTAATCCAGCCTCACTGGCTTCACCAGTTTCCTTTCTTTTTTTTTTTTCCCCCGACGGTGACCTTTGTGTTGAAGCTTGACTGACTCTGGCTGGAAACAAACAGCCATCCCCTTCAACCAAGAGCTTGATGCTGATTTTTTTTCCCCTATGCTAAGTTTCCCCCATTTCTACATGATGAACGCTGCTCTCCAAGGGCCCCGGTGCTGGCAGCCTGGTTTGGATTTGCTGGGACAGGCTTCCATGGAGCGTTACTGGGGTCAATGTAATTTTGGTGCTCAGAATAAGGATGCTGATAATCAGGGTGCTTGTTAGCCCCTGTTAATGAAAGGGAGTCGATCTCTGCCGTTGTCACGCAGCCCTGAATCAAGCTAAAGTGGGAGTGCAGAGAGGGCAGGGGCCAGGGGCTTCTGCTCCCTGTGTAGTCACAAGCGCAGCAGCTCTCGCAGTCAGCGCTGACCAGTGTGATGGCTACAGGACGCGACTGCCGCCACCGGGCTAAGATGACAGTTTTTACCAGTGACCACCTAAATTGAGATGCTAGGGGAGGGGGGGTGAGCATAAGGAGCAGACACTCTCCTTAACCATGGGATCAAATCCAGGAATTCCTGAATTTTCCATGAATGCTGGGCTTTCCCCCAGGGCAGGTGATGCTGCCAAATCTTGGCTTTCCCAGTGTTAATTTGGGGAATGGAGCAATTAGTGCAGCGTTTCCTTGGGGCCTGAGAGGCTATAGGATGCAGACAAGCACCGCTGCGCCTGTCGTTGCTCCCCACACCCGGCACTGGTGCTAAGCACCATTATCTGCACAGGGTTTGTCGAGAGCCACAGCCGCACCGAGGCAGAGCTGGAACATGGTGCGATGCCGGCTTCGGCACAATTTCTTTGAACCCATGGCCTGACTGGGAAAGGCTGCCCGGGGAAAACACAGCCAGGAGAGCTGGAGTTGTTCACAGCGGGTTGGGCTGCTTGGGTTTTCCTAGGAGAAAGCACCAGGCTGGGACTGTTCCTCGACCCCATGGGGTGATATCGGGAGGCAAGCACAGAGGCTGGGCGCAGAACGGGTTGAGAGCAGCCCTGAGGAGGAGGAATTGGGAGTGTTGGAACTCGATGATCTTTCAGGTCCCTTCCAACCCAAACCATTCTAGGATTCTAGGATTCTATAATGTATTTCCTGCTTGTGTCTGCAGGGCAACCATGAAAATCTTGCCTGCATTTAAAGGATAACAAGGGCAAGGGAGATCCAAACTGCCTTCCTGCTTCCTCCCTGCTCACTCAAGAGACTCAAACTTAAACTTGCTGGTGGAGACCCTTCCCCATAACCTGTATGATCTGCCTACAACCAAAAGACAGACTAAGGCTGTGCACCAAGGCTGCATTTAGCAAGGATCTCCCATGTGCCATGATGCCTCCAGTGTCTTCTCCAAGTGTCTCCTGCCCTGGAGAGTTCTCAGGCTGCACCTTCCCTGCTCCTCTTGCTCAACCCCAACTACTGCTGGCCCTGAGCCTCCTCCTTCCCCAGCTCCACACACAGTGGAGTGATGCTGGTTTTTTGCTCCTTAGCCTAAACTTAGCCTTTCAGGACCAAGAGCAAAGTGGCCACTGGGGTTAGCTGTCCCGTCATCCTTCCATTTTGTCCCACAGCTCCATCAAGTTCCTGGATTTCGGCTCCTTTCCCCCAGCCATTGCCTCCTTCAAACTCAACAGCACCGTTGCCGAAGTGGCCTAGAGCTGGATGCGCGAGTCACACGTATTCCTTTTCAGACCTATAAAAGGCAGTTTGCTGTGAGCCCTTGTGTGACACCAATGCGCACGGAAAAGTCCAAAGTGGCACAAAGCAGGAACCCCTCTGCCCTTGTGCATCAGGAGATGGCAGATGGGGACACCGCTGCCCCACAGCAGAGGAGAAGGCATTGCTCCTCTCCCCCACCGATGGGATCCACTCCATTAGCAGTGTCCTTGGTGGGGAGAGAGCAAGATGCTGGGCAGGTGCCCTGTGCTGTGAGTCAGCCCTTCAAGAGCTGGCCTGGAAAAAGCAGAACTTCCCTCACATTCAAATCAAACGCACCCCATGTCTTGAGCCCTCTGCTTACTTATTTTCAGCTGGGTGGCATGGCTGATCTCCTGTAGCACTCAGGGCTGTTCTCCTCATCCTTTGTAGGGACTCTTCAATATTTTGTATTGCTCATGTTTTATTTTATCATCTTATTTATTTTCCTCCAATGCCCACCTTCTTCCACCTCCCTAAGACTTTCTCCACCCTTTCCCCCCGCTCCTGACCGGGTCTCCCTTTAGCTTCTGATTTTCCTCTTTAAGCATCCTTTTGCTTATTTGGTATCGTACCAAACCAGTGTAGGGCTTCCAGCTTGTTGAAGCAAGTTTGCTAGGACAGGGAGCTCACTGCTCCCCCCCCAGGTCTCCCCGCTCCCCCCGGGTGTCCCCCGGGGTCCGGCCCGCGCAGCGCTGGCTGTGCCCAGGAGAGGGCACTGGCGCCGCAGCCCACAGCCTCTAGCGCACTCCACAGCTATTTAATTTTTTTTTTTTTTCTGCTCCTCCCTCCGTGGATGAGCATTCCCCCTTACACTCCCTCCTTTTTCCTTTTATTTTTTCCCCATTTTTTTTTTCCCCAATTTCTCCTTAAGTCTCTCCGTGTCAAACTCCTTTTCTGCTGCTCCCCTCTCCAGGCCTAAGCCCATCACCAGCGCTTCAGGTGCTCAGCACCACACTGAACACCCAGCAGTGTCTGCGCTGGCGTACTGGGAAAGCAAACTGGGAGGGTTTGGGGGACACGTCCTTTGTCCCAGCTCTCTGCAGCACAGCACACCTGGGCGTTGGGACA
>NW_010109363.1:13869-22280 GCF_000699245.1 Pterocles gutturalis
CCTGCTCTGGTTTCCCCGGAGCCCCCCAGATACATTGGCACAGAGGTGGCTGGGGGTCCATTAGCCCCCTGACCCCTTTCTTCTTTCCTGCCTCCTGAAGAAGGCAAGAACGCAGCCCCTGCCCTCGACACACATCCCCTGTTAAACCCCCATTTTCTCACCAGCAGCTCTGCCACCACCAGCACCCCGCTGCCCACACCCATGGGCAGCCAGAGCCTGGCCTCTCCATCCAGAGATCGCTTCCTCCTGGCGCCGCTGGGAACAGGGGCAGTCCTGGAGCGCAGCTGAGATGTAAAACACTGTGTGGAGCCTAAAAATAGCTGCCATGCGTCTGGTCTGCGTCAGCTGAGCTCAATTTTCAAGTGCAGTTGTGCTCCAGGAAGAGACAGCCATGCTTGCTTGTTTGTTGATTCCCACATTCGGATGCTCCTTATTCTGATCCCTCCACAATTCCCACACCCAGGCAAGGAGACAGCTTCCCAAGCTGCCTCCTTGGCAAATTCTGTTTGGGGTGGTGCAGGAGCTGGTTCTGGTTTCCTCGGACATAAGGGGTTGGGGGTTTTTTTTGTAAATTTTGCTTTGCCAAGAACTTATTTTTCTTTTTCTTTTTCTTTTTCTTTTTCTTTTTCTTTTTCTTTTTCCTTTTCCTTTTCCTTTTCCTTTTCCTTTTCCTTTTCTTTTTCTTTTTCTTTTTCTTTTTCCTTTTCCTTTTCCTTTTCCTTTTTCTTTTTCTTTTTCTTTTTCTTTTTCTTTTTCCTTTTCCTTTTCCTTTTCCTTTTCCTTTTCTTTTTCTTTTTCCTTTTCCTTTTCCTTTTCCTTTTCCTTTTCCTTTTCCTTTTTTTTTTCTTTTTCTTTTTCTTTTTTTGTGTGTGGTTTTTTTTTGTTTTTTTTTTTTACTTTTGTAGTGAAGGGATCTTCTTGAAAACCTCTGCAGCCCCTGGAGTGAACGGTGCAGGGGAATTGGCCGTGCACACCATTTCATGGACCCAGCACCAAGTGATGCTTTAGAAGTGTTTTTCGTTTAGGCTTTTCAGAGGGGTTTAAGGACAGTGAACCCAGGCTGGTAGTCTGGATGATGGGCTTTCCATTAGCTCCAAATGACCCTCTTTCAACCTCTTTCACTCTTAATTGCTCTGCTGGTCACTCAGATCAGTAC
Organism: Pterocles gutturalis; assembly: GCF_000699245.1. NCBI lineage: Eukaryota > Metazoa > Chordata > Aves > Pterocliformes > Pteroclidae > Pterocles > Pterocles gutturalis. The sequence continues at coordinate 15,026 of NW_010109363.1, forward strand.
AAACTCTGCTGGGATCAAGGGCGTATTTTCCACTACACCTAGGAGTCTGAAAGCAGTGTGGGATTTTCAAAACTACTGAAATAACCTTGATCCGTGGGCTTCGATAACTGCTATGAGGCACCACTTTTTACTTCCAGAAATCCTGAGTACCCCGGAAAACTCACCCCAGTGGGCTTCTGACTCCTCTCCTCATCAACACTGTTTTTGGGAAGTGCCTCATTTCACAGAGGAGATAAGATGCTGCTCATGCCCTCTTATTTTGTCACTGGAAAAAAATTCCTGTCGGAATGAGCCACAGAGCTTATAAGGAAGCTGGCTACTGATGCTTAGGCTTTTGTGACACTGGGGATGGCACACTTTTGAGGTGGGTCCTGTGTCTGGACTTCTCTCCTCCAACCAAAAGCTCGATGGCTCTCAGGTCCAGCCTGCTCTGGACAGCCTTTGTGATGTGCAAATTCCTCCCCCAGCCTTCGCCTTGTCCCTGCCAGGGGGCTGCTCAAGGCCAAACTCTCCAGGCTCTGGTGGGGCTGGACGCTGGGCTTTGAACACTGGGGAGCCTCCAGCTGCAGGTTCCTTCTCCATGATATGCCCTGGATCTTCCATTCCAGGCAAATCCATTGCATGGGATCTTCTGCAGAAGTTCTTCTACCCCTGATGCCAAAACCACGGCTGGCCCCATCACCAGGGACACTTGGGAACAGACAAAGGAACTTTCTGGGTCCCCCCTTCTCCCTCCCACCCACCGTAGCCCTGTGGTGGGTGTTGGAAAGGGGAGGAGAGGCTCTCGTGTGTGTGCATCAAGCCCCCGTACCGCCTTCAGGGCTGAGGGCAGGAAGCCAAAATCAAATCTTCCTTTTTTTTTTTCTTCCCCTTTTTTTTTTTTTTTTTTTCCTTTCCCAGAGTGTATCACTGGCTATTGTCCTTATCAAACAAAGCCCTTTCATCAGAGGTTCTTTAACACACTTTATTTCTCTTTTATTTTGCTTTGAAATAAGCCGGGCAACAATTAATTTCAGAGAGAGAGAGAGAGAAAGAGAATTCAACAAGGATCTATTACTACTCTCGGCTTCTATTGCTGTAATGAAAATCTATTTCCTTTCCCTTTTGTGTCCCATATAATTTAATGCCCATTTTATTAATGGTCTGAAATAATTACGGAAGCTTTTGTGATTCTCAAGTATGTTTCATTTAATTGTGCAATAAACGCCTAATCTCTTCCTCCATCTGAAGCTATTATGGCATTAAAATTAACAATTATGCAGCAATGCGCCCGGGTCCATAGAAATCACTCCAGATAACTAGACATATATAAATCATTCATGAGAACAATTTCTGAAAAGAGACGAAGGGAGAGAAGAAAAAAAATTGTGTTGAGAATGACATTGGGAAGCCAAGGGCCTGGTCTCTAAGAAGATAGCAACACCTTTAAAAAAAAAAAATCCTTTTTTTCTTCTTTTTTCCCCCCTTTCTTGTTATTATTATTTTACTAATTGTGTTCGGTGGCACAGCTCCCCCCCCCAATAGCCTGACAGATATTTTCAGAATTAATTAACTGTTAGCTCAGAGGATAAATTGTTCATTATCAATTTTCCCCCCTTCCTTCTTTCTTTCTTTCCTTTTATAGTTTTCTCCTTTTTTTTTTTTTTCCCCTCTCTTTCAGGCCAGCAATTACACTCTCCGCCTTTCACTGGCAGGTCCTGTTCTGTAGGAGGTAATCCAAATGGGGAAAGTGCTTTTTCTTTCAACCCTATTCACTTCTCCTCTTCTTCCTTTTGTGGGATTTAATAACCACGGCTGATAGGCGCACTGTGGACAGAGAGGTTAAGTTTGTTGTCTCAGCACTTTGCCGAAGGAGGATGGCTCAGGCATCCCGCTACTTGGCCAGCCCTCCTCTCCGCTCCTCGCACTGCACCACTATTTAGTTGCTTTTTGTTTAATTGTGATTGGAGTCCTGGGATGGCCCGAGCATCCTGCTCCGCACAGGGGCTGATCTTGGCTGCCCGAGGAAGGGGGTGCGGCGTGTCTTCAACAGGCAGAGCCCTGGCACATCCACCTCCAGCAGTGACATCTCCATGTGACAGCAGGGCACAGTGTGGGGGACGATGACAGCAGCCCACTCCTGGCTGCCACCCCCGATGGGCTGCAGGTCCCTGTCACCATCTTTCAGATCGTTGCCACAGAAATGTCAGTATCAGCCCCTGATACCATAGCATCCTCCATCAGTCCTAACTGAAACGGGATATCCAGGTGGTCACTCTTGCCCTGCTAATGGAGCCATCATATCTGCATTGCCAAGGATCAGAAGGGAGCAACTTGCACCCTCAATATTTATTTTTGTCTATAATTCACTTAGAAGTTTATGTTGTTAGAAGTGGAGCAGAGAGTCCAGCAGACTGAGCAGCCAGTGCCAATCAGAGAAGAGATTTTGAGCCAACCCTTCACAACCCAGAAGCCAGCAGCTGCCTTCATCCCTCCTGTGGGCATCCTCTCCCAGGTCTGACAAACCCCTGGGGGGTGGTTTGCTTTTCCATCACATTCACATGTGGGTTTCTGTCACCTGTCTGTGTTCATCCTCCCCCACAACCTAAACTAAACTAAATGAAGCTATAACAACTAAAAGCTGCTTTCTGCCCAGAAAAAACTGTAAAGGACTCTTCTGCCACCTCTTTCTCAAGTGTTTCAGTAGTAGATCCAGAAGGTTGGATGATCACTCCAGTGACTGAGAGGTATTTTAAGTCATAAAACTGCATGAGTACCTCCAGAGAAGAACCACATCAGCTCAGCCAGGTTTAAGAGTTCAGCACGGTGATGGGCCAGGCACACCCATGGGGACTGTACGTGGTTATCCACCCAGCATCCATCTGCCATCCCACCAAAAGACTGGCCGGTGATACGGAGTGACTGGGCTGAGCAGTGGGGAATGGGAAAGCTCTGCCTCGTAAAACTATGTTAGGAGTAGCCTTGAGTCATGAATGCTGTGAATGATCTCCAAGAGCCAGCAGTATGACATCTATTTGTTTTTGTCTCTTATTGCATTGTCTGTTGTGGAAACATAACCACCAGAGTCTCTAAAATGTTTGTTGATGTCCTGTGCCTCAAGAAGCACAGATCAAGAATGTGACTTCAGTATGGCAGCTATACGGTTAAAGCTGATATCTCGATACAGATCTGACCAAAGCCTTCAATTAATCACTTCGAATAATAGTAGCATATTAGAAGTGAGAGATACCATTTAGAAGAAAATATGTAATCAGCAGAGATCAAGAGAGAAACAGACTCTATCAAGCACGACAATGAGCATGGTTCAAAAGATGATTCATAAAATTAAAATCCCAAATTCCCCCTGTGACCTGCTTCCTTTCAGATCGGTGGAGAGAGCCACACATCTTTGCTGATATATTTTCTATATAAAGGATCCCTTTCCTGATCAGGTCAAAAAGCCCAACCCTACCGGCAGACGATGGTTGGGACCTATTTGGCAGTGTCATGAATTCACCTTTTAGAAAGTGTCTTTTGCTGTATAATGAATAAGGCTGGAGGGGAAAACTGTTCTGTATCACATACTTGAGCAATGGAGTATCAAAAGTAAGTCAGTCACCCACTTGCTCCATTTCCCGGTAGGAGTGCTGGGGTACCCCCTACCTGTGCGACCATCCCAGCAGGCTGCATGTTACAGAGTGGACTATACTTCATCTTCAGTTCTCACCGAAGGGTTCAGCCGAGCTGTGCCACTCCTCAGGGTCACAAATTCACAGGTGAGCGCATCTCAAAGGTGACACCTGCAGCTGCACAGCAGCCTTCTGGACTCCACCCGTTGTTGACCACATCTCCCGTAATGGTGATGGAGGCACCTACCTGGAGACACCCAGCTGAATCCAAGCTTGGCTGCATAAATTTGCTGGTAAGAGGTATTGTCTGTGGTCAACGTAGTGACATGGGCTCTTCCCACCTGTCTAAGCAGAATGACAGGAGCAGCCTGTGGTGGCATTTCGTTGGTGGCAGGTTTCTGCAGCAACGGCCATTGGCTTGAAGACCTCAGTGCAGGGAGGTGGGTACTGCGATGGGCAGAGCTGGCGAAGACCGAGCGGTGTCCCACCAGCTGGCACTCCCTTCGTTGCGCCGGGACAGTCTCCCAGTTTATGCCTTATTCTCCTGCATTAGCATCGTCTGCGTGTTCACGTAAGTGTAGGAGAGAGAGAAGATTAAAATGTGTCCTTCCAATTAAGACATTATTTCCACCTCATTTCGATTTTCCTGTTCTTAAAGCACTTCATCGTCTCAGTTCATTTTATCCAAGTGTTTTAAAAAGCTCTCCTCTTCTATTTCCCCCGGTGAGGATGATTAAGATAGAACAGGAATGATCTGCATGTTTCCAAACTTTGCTGCCTGTCTGGAATTAAATCGCAGCTGCAACGAGGAAAGGAAAGAGAGGAGCAGGGAGCTGCATGCTCACAGCCAGACAAAGAGATCATGTGCCCAAATGCCGCAGATGATGATTTCAGTGAACAGCTCACATTTGGCCTTCAATAGGTGACCACAGTCCCAATAACCTGGGCGCGTGGTTGGCAGCCTGTGTCGTGCCCTCACTTTTAATGCTGTTTATTCCCCGCGCTAGTTTTGCTGGGCTGTAGGCACTGCAGCTTGTTATGGAGATGCTATTGGTGATGCAGAAATAAAATCCCCATCCGTACTGGTAATACCAGTTAAGAACATTGCCCAGCCCTGTGGCAGAAACAGGATTCCCTGTCTGCCCTACAGTTGCCTTTAGGAAAAAACATCTCGTGTTTCTGTTTTATCCAGACTTAGGACAGGGCTGAAGGGATGAGGCAGATGTGCGGAGAAGAAGGGAACCATGTCACTGGTGAAGGGGACAGGCTTCTCTTTCAAACATGAGGGTGGCTTCTCCAGAGACCTTGTGCCACTCATGTTTGAGATGTAAAGCAGAGGAGAGGACCACCCAGCCTCCAGGACCAGCCGCTCTGCCAGCCCTGGCAATGATGTCCAAGAAGCAAGCACCCCTGCTCGGAAATGGAGAATGAAGCCACGCACTCATCGTGCTGTTGGATGGCACCTCCCAGCCTGGATTTGCACCAGTGACAGGGAGAGGAACATCAGTTTGGCTTAAAACCAGCACCCCGTCCCCCGCTTCTGAACAGAGACTCCATAAAGCATTACAGCATGGGGGTCATCGAGCAGAGCTCCTGGCTCCCTGCTAACATCACATCGGCTTTTCCTGCAGCATTTCTGCTTGAAGATCCAAAGCCAAAGGAGCTGTGTTTCCTTGCTGGCTTAAATACTACTGTTGGAACTGGGAAAGTGCATGTTGTGGCAGTGTGGTGCATTGAGGTTGCTCAATGTGGTGATGGTCAGAAACATCCAGTTTTCCTATAGGACAGCTACCTACTTGGGTGGATATAAAAGATGACCCCCCTGTTCCTCAGCATCTCCTGTTGTGCAGATATACAGTGTGCAGCGAGTGAGAACATTGTGTTAGCAAAGCCCATTTTGTTTAAATGACTGGTTTCATATCACTGACTGGTATTTATTTACTTCATAGCGCATGCCTGAGGTCGTAATGAAAAACGACCCAACTTCCCCACAGAGACTGCCCCATACTTAAGACGATTAAGATAAAGTCCCACATAAGTGGCCCTAATAAAAGGAATTTATCACAAGACATGGAGAGGAAGGTATCTTTATTCACAAGGTGAATAGCACTAAGGGTTGTCATTGCAGATTTTCAGTTTGGGAAATTATCATTCATTCTCCAAATTACTGACTGCACAAAAATTACTAAATGGTGCGTTATCACTCCCTCTCAGCACGAGAATGTCTTTGTTGTATGTTCGATTACAAATGGCTTGCCCTGTGATTATCGTCAATAAATCACAGGTAAGCATAGCACATGCCATGAGGAGGCTTGGCGGAAAAGCTTCTGGAGCTGGCATGAAAGGAAAGACAAAAGCACCCTCCGGCGTGGAGCTGCAGTCTTTCGGTTTGGTAATAACTCACTTCGTCGTGTTGTTTATGCACAAGGACAGCGGTGGACTCACATGGTCACAGAGAGAATTCATAGACATTGAAAATGCATTTCCTTACCTCGCCATAAATCCATGCAAAGCAGAGATACTTGGGTGTCTTTTTTTTTTTTTGCTTCTGCAACCTGCCAGGAGGAACGTAGACGCAGCAGGTACCAAATGGCAGCCTGGGATAACAAATGAGGAGGATACGAGTGATAGCTCTGCAGCTCTGCAGCAAGTTTGTGAAACAGGATGTCCCCGTAACTCAAAGGTATGAGACAAGCCAGGACATTTTTGGGGATCAGACCCATCTGCAAGGAGCCTTTGGACTCCTCCTCCTTCCAAGATGTCTCAGGGATCTCTGAATTTAGGACACACCTGTTGGTTTCTTTTGAAGACAATGTGAGACTTTCATTGTGGGAAGGCATCCCTGTGTCCACAGACCCATCAGTAACAGGAGGAAGAGGTGGCACTCTGCAAGATGGAAGGGTTTTACCTGCATCCTGGTATCCAAATATGCTTTAGGTGAGCTACAAGGAAGCATCACAACTCAGGGTCAAAGAGCTGTTTATTTTTCTCCTGTTGAGTCCACAGAAGGCTCTTAGTCAGCTTAGTGATTCTCTGCAAAGAGCAGTTGGCATTTATTTAAGAAGAAAACCATGCATATTTTTACTGATAAAATGAGATTGTTCCGTGCATCCTGAAATAAATTTGGAGCACCCAAAGGCAGAGGATGGAACTTCAGACTTGTCCAGCAAAAGCAGGGTATGTGGCCATTATATTGGTGCTCATTGGTCCTGCAAAGCTCTTTATTGTTACCTGTCAGTAAAAAAAAACAAAACGAAGTCCTTATTGGATATGCTCACGTCCTGTGTCAGGAGAGATTCTTGAACCTGTAAGACCTGATTCAGGCACAGACCTTGAAGCTGACCTATGTCAAAGCTCATCCTTGCTCCACACTTGAGTCACTTCTCTATGAAGTTGTCTGCTACAGTTTTTGTGAGGAGGAAAATCCAGAAAGGTGGACAGAAGCTTTTCCAGGAAGGCTGTGTCAGAGAGTAGGAAGGACTATACAGGGAGCCGAGGTGATCCCAAAACAGCTGGTGACGTGCTGTGCATCTGGTTTTGGAGGCAGACATTCAACCTGGTGAACATACAGGGTTTGCTGCCCCACGTGAAACCCCTGAAGAATTCTCCCAGCAACATAATGTTGCTTCTCCACCCCCCCCCCCCCC
>NW_010109363.1:22311-45843 GCF_000699245.1 Pterocles gutturalis
TGCCTCTTACTTCCTCTTCTTTCTTTGGTCCATATGAAAAAGAAGGGGCTATTTTAAAGATGTCTCAGTCCGTGTTGCCCAGGCACGGGTTGCGGTGAGAGCCGGGGGCAGGAGCAGACACGCTCGCTGCGGTGTGAAAGGGACAGAGCGCGGAGATTAAGATCTCTATCGGAGCTTGTGGCTCCAGCGATTACAGTGTATTAAGACTCTGTGAGTGTTGACAAACACTGCCCCAATTAGGAATTAGCTTGGCATGGCATCTGATAGCTCTGCTTGCTGCTGACCTGCTAAATGGGCTGCCCTTCCCTCCCCACTGCTCATTTAATGGGGTAGTGGGCAACAAACAAAACCGGAGACCCCCTTCCACCATCCCTTCTCCCCCTTTTTCCCTTTAAATGATGCATCTCCACTAACAACCCTGGGCCTGATGTGTGAACATAAATGCTCGTTACTGTGCTCCAGAAATGCCTGCCCTGCTGCATCCAGCCCAGCATCTCCTGGTACCACTGGTGGTGTTCCACCCACACAAGTTTTCATTCGGTGTTATCGGAATCATGTTCCTCAAACAGCAAAGGAAGTATCTTTCTTTCTTGAAGACAATGTCCGTCTACTGTAAAGCTCATCCAGACCTCCAAGACCCTCCAAACCCATCCTGCCTTCTCGGTGCCCAGCATCGTGGGATATAAATACACTGGTCATCAACACAGTTGTAACCAGCACAACTGGTACAAGGGTAGCAGACATTATTACATCTAAACTTCTAAAGGGGGAACGCAGAAAGACTAGACATACCAACAGCCACGGTAAATTCGAGTCAGGGAGTGAACAGGAGGTGTTTACCCAAACCTTCTCCAAGGCTTTTTGGCTTTAGAGCGAGATGCACCAACAGGAAGACAACAAATAGGAGCTGAATCCGTTCTATTTGATTGGGCACAAGTAGATATGTAAAAGCAACAGAAATGCAGACGGGACAGGGCGCTGGCCAGGACTGCAGCAGGTGACTATTGGGGACTATTAAGATGATTTGTACAGCACTGGATGGAGCACCTGCCTAAGCATGTGACTGGAGAGCTGGGATGCCTGCTGTGAGTAAATGCTTTATTGGAACATGGAGGTAATCCAGGACAGGGATTGTCTCCTGCTTTGCTTTGGGCTATGACTGTTACACAAGATCCTTGGGTGAAGGATCTCACCATTGCTCTTGCACATGTAACATAGACCAGGGTGCTGGGGAAGAGCTCTCCTCTCCTTGGTATTTCGGACACATTGATCAGAGATGTTTGCTGAGTGATCCCAGAGCAGAGACAGCTTCCAGGGATCCCTGTGCTGGCGTGCGACTCCCACCAAGTGTCTCCAATAGACCACTAAAATTTTGTATTGTGCTTGTACTTCCCTTGTCCTGCCATAACTGTCTTCGCCAGTCTTCTCTTGCAATTTGCAGCATCCCATCCCCGCTAAATGACAAGGAAAAGTCAGTGAGGAAATGTTCAAGGACTTACCCTATCCTGAGATGGGCACACAGGGATTCATCCCGTGTAAGTTGCTTAGCACAGCTGCCTAATTTAGACAGCAACATTCGGTCAGATTAATTATTTTCCTATCCTAGTTTTAACGACTACTTCGTAGAGGCAGACACGGGAGTGCATGGCTGTGGGACCACCCATCGCATAGATGTGCACAGCCTGGCAGCTCACCTCAAATGACAACTGCAACAGCAGCGGAGCCAATCGCTGGCAAAACATGTTCATGTAAAAAAAATTGCAGTTTGCCTTTCCAAGTCCTCTCTTGGAGGAAGAGATGCCAGAAGGAAAGCATCCACTGCATCTGGCTAAGCAACAGGTTGATAGGAGATGGGAGTGAGTTGGGCTGTGCCTGCGAGAGGGACTCACACTTTTGGCAATCAAGAGCTTAGCAAGTCAGGCTGGATGAAGTTGGTTTTAGTCAGTTTTAGCTGTTTTCAGGACTAGAACTTGCTTGAAGCCAGAGTGTTGTATAGATCAGGTCCTGTCCTGACATCCCTGGCTGTTCTGACAACACTGATGCTGGTACCCTTGCCGATGGGCGACAGCCACAAACCAGGCTTTCTGTCTGTACCTCCCTCCCCTTCTTAGTGGAGCAGGAGCGTTTTACGTGTATTTATTGCTCTGGTTCAGGCGTTTCCATCAGTGTGAGGAGGACTGGGGGAGGCACGCTGTTTTCGTTCACCTTTCTGCAGCAGTGGAAATTGATAAGGTTCATATGCATACAAAAGGCTGAATGGAGAGGCAGGAGGGTGAACTGGGTCGTACACCCAGATGGATTTTTTAATTCCGGGGGAAAATAACACCACGGTCTCAAGTGATAACTGAGCCTTTCTTCCCAACTCAGACCAAAATATGATTTTTCATCTGTGCATTGGAGGAGAGGAAAATTATACAGAATTTCATTCTGCAGAATAATAAAGTTTCATGCTGAATAAAGCTCCCATAAGCCAGTGTAATTACTGAAGGGCAGGAAATACACTTTCAGTTTATATCTAATCACAATGCCATATTGTGTGCTGTGAAAAGGACTTCTGGAGGCCGGAGTGTTGCTGGAATGTGAGCAGGCCCTGAAGACTTTCTTCTTGGCAGGACTTTTCTGGCTGTGAAAAAAGGGAAATGACTAGCTGGAGTCACTTAAGAGGGCAGAAAAATACCACTTGGAAAGGAGTCTGGAAGGCCTTTGTTTTGAGCTTCAGACTCAACCCTGGCAGCTTTTTGAACTCAATTTGGGACCTCGATGCTGTGGCCTGGGGGGCCCACCGGCAGGTCCAAAGGAGCACGTGGGGGGTTTGGGGTTGGATGCTACTGCTCCCTCCTGCTGAGCACAGCCCATGAGCCGTGGCTTCTACATATAGCTAATACCAGTATGACTAAAAAAACCAAAAAGCTGCTGTCATCTAGTGTTTCTTCCCTCCTCTCCTATCCTCATGGCTAATTGTGGGTACAAAACCCTCTGTGTAGACCAGCCAGAAGCTGCAACACCCTCAAACTGGCGGAGGTTGTGGTAGGGCTGCTCAGGGGCAAGTGCTACTCACCACATTTGGGAGACTGGTTAGAACAAGGGATTGGTCAAAGCAGTGTAGGCAATGCCTAGTAAGGTTTTGAACAGGTTTGGGAGATGGAAAAAGGGGGAAAACAATGCAAAAGGGCAGCGAAGGGAAAGAAAAAAAACGCTTTATGTAGTGAGAACTACTAAAGAGGATGACAAAACCCCCTTAGCACAGCTTGAAACATTGCTCCTGTGCCAGTAAATATGGAGTATAAACCTGTTCCCAGCGTGCATTCTACTCCAAGGCCCTTACACTAAATCCCCCGTGGCACCTTGTGAAAGGCGGCTGCAGAGCGTGTGAAGTGCTGCAGGATGGCAGGCCCCAAAAGACTGGGACACCCATCCGGGCTGGGGGGAGGTGACAGCCCAGGACAGGGATGTGTGCATGTGCGTGTGCAAATAGATGGCAAAAGGCTTTGCTACAGCCTGAGAAAAATCCAATGTATGCCCTCAACTGAGGTTTTAGAGGTTGCTGCTGGCTCCGTGCCATCTCCCACAAGGTTATTACAGGTTTAGAGGACCACGGTCACACAGGCTGCTGCCCATGGCCAAGGCTCCCAGCTGGGATGCTGCAGTTGGAGGTGCACCTCTCTCATTGGAGACAGGCAGAGTGGCTTACACTCCACAATTTCCATGCTTCGATACTACAAATATGTTTGTAATTTCCAAAATACAGTGCTTCATGCTATTTTCATTTGCTCTGGCACCAACAGTGTCTTTTAGCCCTCCTGTTTGCCTCTAAGAACAAAACATTTGTATTTTTTCTCAGACAGTTCAACAAGCTATTTGTAAAACAAACCAAGACCTGTTAAGATCCTGTCTTAACGCCACCTCTCTAATCCCCTGCCTTTTCTCCTGCTTCTTCTGTGCATGTTGGACAACCTCTTCCGTGCAGAGAATTGCCCAGGTGAAATATTGCCCGTGCTATATAGGACACCACTGCAGTGTCACTGGTCTGAACTGGGAATGCTTCACCCAAAAGAGGCTAAGATCCTTGTTTTTTCACAGTACGACTCCTTGGTGGCTCCTAGACATCCTCTGGTTAACTAACGCACTCATATCTTTCTGCTTCTCTCTCATTTCCAGCTGATGAGCTCCCAGTTTAGAGCAGAATTTCTTGTTAATCCCCAAGTGCATGACCTTGCATTTAGTAGTCTTAAATTTCATCCCATTTCCTTTACTCTCGTCTTCAAGATTATGCAGTTCTCCATGTATGGTATTGTGATCCTCCTTTACTTTGCTGACAGCTCCTAAATTTATGAAGACTAGAAAATTGTCAGGAAACTTAAGGCCAAGTCTGGCTGCCAGTTCACCTCCGGTGGGAAGGGTAGATGGGGGGCGAAATCCCCCAGCTACAGAGGGGTAGTGATGGGTGTGTGGGCGCAGAGGACAGCAAGTGAAACAGTGACCCACTGCCTGATCCTGCAATCACACGCTTCATAAAAAATTACCCAGCATGGTCTCTGTCAGAGAGGAAAAAGGTTTCTCTGATCAGTCAAACCCATTTGGGCTCTCTTCAAGCAGGAGGTGGTCGGGTTGGTTCATTTGGTGGTCAAACACCACGAGCCTGGCAATGTGCATGGGCTACAAGGGGGGAGGCTGGCAGGCCGCTGGGATGGCATTGCTGGTCCATCCAGACCAGGGCATTCACAGGGACTGGATAGGAGAAGCCTGCAGTGATTTCCCATTGATGGCTTTGTGATGTGAAGTAATATCCCTCTGCCAAAATGATTAATTCTCTGCTTGGAAGGTGGCAGTGCCTCACCTACTGCTGCCAAACAACAGCTATGCCATTAAGCCAAGTTTCCTAAGCCACAGGTCCCCTGGTCTACAAAAAGTATGGATTGATACTTTAGTACGCTGTTTTAGAAAGACATCTGAAATGTCTGGGGTGCCTAACTCATCATCCCAAGTCAAAAGAGAAGAGTCAGGGCTAGAGTGCAGGAAGATGCCAGAGACACTGGTGGGGCCTGAACTGTTCAGGCTGGACTGTGTCTACCTCACCTCCTACCTGCTTGGCTGCTCAAAGCTGGGGTTTATTCCCTTCTCTGTGCATGCCCAAAAGACTTGTGCACCACCACATCTGAAAGAAAGGCTGCTGAACAGAGAGAGGTATCTTCTGATAAAATATTTCTGGTTAAATGAGAACTGTGTGGGGCATTTCTCTCCAAACTTCTCTGTGATGGGAGACCTCCGAGTCCACGGACTCACATGGCTACATCCCCTCAGAGACCCCATTTGGCTCTGCAAAATCCCCTGTCTGCACGGAGTTAGCCTCTAACCTCTCTCCATTTCAGGCAGGAGTGCGACCGTTTGGCACTAAGCAGGGAGCTGAGGGGATTCAGCCCTCCCAATCAGCACAACTAAAGCATGAAATGAGGACACGGAATGAGAGACCGAGCAGGGGGGACTGTGCCGCCGCTTCTCCTGCATCACCTAAAAAAAATTTTTAAAAGGAAAGAAAGCAGAGCCTTTGCATTATTATGTGTTCTGTCCGGACCGCAAATGCTCTATCTTTATATACCTCCCCATCTCCCCCCAGCCCTGTCCCCTCCTCCTCCGCCCGCGCAGGCAAAGTTCTTGAATCAGCAGATTCTGAGCTCGGGAGCGGTAAAGAGCTATTGAGGGACGGGCTCTGATAGCATTACAACCATACATGGAGCCATTTTCTGTGGCGAATCGCTGAGTTCTACCTGGTTATCTCCTGCCTTGCACATCACTTCCGAATGACATGCTCTCAGTCTGGGCAAAAAATGAGAGGTTTTTTTTTAAGAGCTGGGATTTCAATAATATGTGACGAAAGGATGAGATTACTTTCTGAGGTGGGAGAAGGCGAGAGAGGGGGAGAGAGGGAGAAGAGATGAAGAGCAAGTTCTTGGTCCTTTATGGAGTTTCCCAGCAAGGCTTCTCTAGTGGTGGTAAAGACAGCCCAGTCACCTTTCTTTGGATGGCTTTGTCCCCTTTCCGCAGGTGAAGGGGGCTGGGAGAAGCCCATATATCGTATTGCTCTGTGGGTGAGCCCTTCTCATAGCCATGCTGGCTAGCTCAGCTACTGGGAGCTTTATGGATGCCACCAGCCTTGGCCACCCATGCACCATCAAGGAGAAGAAATAGGTCATTTTCCTTCATAGCCATCTATGCCAAAGATGCGTTTGTTTGTGGTGGTGCTGCCAAGATGAATTGCTCTGGTAGCTGGTTTCACGGAAACATGTGTTGGACCACCTCTACAATGGCTGTGAATGTAGAGCTGCACCCAGTTCCAGGGTCTGGGTTTTATAATGGGTGCAAGGTGCCCAGGAGCCAAGAGGTGTACATGTAATTCATTAACTGTTCTGGCTAATGAAGAGATTGCCTGGCTGAGAATGGCACTGGAAGTAGAAGCTGCAGAAGCTGCACTAAAGGATGGCGGAGCCACAGCTGCAGTTTCAAAAGATGGGTTTCATCTTGAAGAAGTCACAGCATGTCGGAGGCTCACCTGGTGGTTCTATTTCGAAGTAGCCAAAAGTCCATCAGAAACAGAGGGGTCCTGGGGGGCTGAACATCAGTGAGAGGGTCTCAGACGGGTGGGCGGATGCACGGACTGTGTGCATGCTGGTGGTGCAGCCCAGGGCGCAGCAAGGAGAGACTTTTGTGGTGTCAAATATTCCCCTGTTCAGCAGAGACGGACTCATTCCAGAGCGATAATCCCTTTTCTGCCTTCAGATAATTCCTGTGCCTATATTCTCTAGCCCGGGTGCTTATCTGCTTCCTTCCCTGTCGTTGCTGGATGCATTGCTGTGTTTATCTTTCCAACACCCCTCTGAGGCAAGCAGTGCTGTCATCGCCCAGGTACCACAGAGAAACCAACAGGGAGGGGACAGGCAGGCTACGGGACTTTGCCATGGTCATGCACAAAACTGACTGTAGCGTGGACATGACCCCAATGTACAGACTGATGTCTCAGACCTTTGTTTCAACACTCAGATAGAGGAATGAGGAGCAAAAAAACTCCAACTCTATGAAAAAGGCAAAGGCGTGTTGTGTGGGTCTATCACGTCCCCAGATGCTCTTCTCCTCCCTGGGGAGGTCAGCTCAGACTCAGTGAAACATGTGGCCCTGTGGGTGGACTGTAGGCAGAGCCAGAAATGCAGTTGCAGGTGAAGAAGCCGTACCTTTGCTGGAGCCATTGCATTGTTTGGCACTTGGGTAGGGTTTGGGGTCTTCGATGGGGACTGCAAATTTGTGAGACATTGCTGGGAGGGAGATGCACCTCCTGCCCACCAGACTGGAGAAGACCACTTCCCTGACCAGGAGCTCTGGTGACCAAGACAAAATCTTCATGGTAACGCCCATAGACAGCAGGTCCAACGGTGAGAAGGTCGCCAGGGATGCAGGAGCTTCATGCAGCTGCGGCAACGTGGAGGGTATCAGCACCGGAGCTAAATAGCTTTCAGCTGCGTGGATAAACCCGAACACATTGCTTGCTCATTTTGCTGGCTAAGTAGAAGAACACGGGGTTGTAATTCTTCCTTAAAGACCCAAGGCTCCATCCCAAACCTGTCTTCAGAGTAAAGGTGCGCAGTCTCGGTCTTGCCAAAATGCTGCTCACCTGGACGTGCTCTTTGCTCTCCCGTCCATTTACCCGACAAGGTGGCTGGGGAGAGCAACCAGAGCAGGGGAATGCGAATGCCTCCTCTCCCCAGAGTAAGATGCGATCGCCTGCTCGTCACAGCCAGCTGCGGGCTGTCTGTGTCAAGGAACAATCTGACAAAGTGCACTGGGTGAAATTTTGCTGGCTTCTGTCTTTAGATAAGGGCGCTATCACTGACTCAACATATTTTATGTATAACACACCCGATGCAAAAAGCATTCAAGCATCAGGCTTGTTTAAATGTATTTGATGGTATCTGGAAAAACCAGTTAACACTTCTCGGCTCGATGCGGGATGCTCTGTATGGTGAATCACCGCAGGAGAGGCCATGGCGGCTTGTCCTCGGGGCTCCAACCTGCCTGCTAGGAGCGGGCGGAGGGGAGGAAGAGGAGGACAGTTTCCTTCGGAAGGTCTTGATGAAGGAGCTTAGCTCTCCAAGGAGCAAGAAGGCCTCGGAGGAGCAGGATGGACAGCCTGTCTGCAAAGGCTCCCTCCCGCCTCACCGGCTGGGAGAGCGGGGACGTTTGGCCAGTGTGCCAGGGTTTACCAGCCAGCTCCAAAGGGATGTCTCTCTGCCAACGCCAGCAGCGTGGGTGTTGTCCTGAGACCTGTTTTCACCAACACGCAGCTCTGCTTTCCGTGGGGAATGGCCCTGAGCACAGTATTGCCATGTTGTATGGGCTTGTCACCTCAGTTTGACCTCATTTTCCCCCACCTGGGAAGGAAATGATAGTTCAGACAAACATTTTCCAGAAAATTAAAATGCCATTACTGTTTTTCAGAGGTTTTATTTGTTTTTTTTTTAAACTGGATTTTACAAGAACACATGAGAAGCAGATAGAGGCAAATCACTCCTAAGGCTTTCTTTCTATTCACAAGATAGTTCTTTATCTTGAATTTGTGATCCTTGATCCAAGCTCATGTGCTAGCTGTAAGAAAATTGACAGATTTGGTGTGCTGTTCTGAAGAAAATATGACACACCTCTACTTTTGAACCGCTAGAGACTTTCTGGGTTAGGGTAGGTGTATCCGGGGAGAAGTGAGGAATGAAGAGTCCCATCTCTGCTCATCAAACAAATGAGGTAGAGTTTGCACACAAAAGTCCTCCACTGCACGTACATCAAACCAGGGGACTTCATGCCAGTACCTACCCTTGCAGAGTTTCATGTGTTATCAACAAGTACGAGGCTGGGCAACAACCAAATGATTTCAGCTGTCGTTTGCTTGAAAGCACATTGCTGCTTTTCCCAGTGGTAAGGAAAAAATTGCACAAACAGGACCTTGGCTCTTTCTGAAGAGACAAAATCCCAAATACAGCGGCCCTAATACTTATTGATCAGTTTGATTTTGAGGTCCAGCTAATGTTTCTGGGATGTTTAGGGGAACTGGTACTCCATCATAGCCCAGTTGGGAGCAGCCGGAGAGAGAAGGTGATGGTGATCAGTGCAAGGATGTACAGCTGCAGCACAGGGTCAGCACCACGTTCCTCTTGTAGAAGGGGAAAAGCAGTGAAAAGCTTGCCCCCTCTCCTGTTTTTGGCATCACTGTTTGCTGGGAGGCAGGGGTGAGATCTGAAATACTTTGAGCTTGCCTGAGTTCAAGGCTCCCTGATGCCGATGTTGCCGTTTGGTGAGTCAGTCTCTTGTCCCCTTGTCAGTGATGGAGAGAAGCAAGGTCCTGACCTCTCTGCATTGCTTGCCCTGGGAGAGGATGGACCCTCCTCCACACCTCCTCTTTTTTGGGTGGGACCAGGAAGCTCAAGGCTGGAAGAACTCACTCGCAGCCTGGTGACCTCCTATGGAGAAATCCCTTCTCAAGGCTTCTGCTCACTGTGCTGAGAACTGAAGCAAAGCACTTTCCTTATCCTGGACCCCAGTTTCTCCACCTGCAAAATGAGGCTTACAATTTGGAAAAAAACCCACTTAAAAATCCATAGATGGGATTCACCAGCTGCCTACCAAAAATTCACAACTATTTCACTGAATTACAGATGTGAATTATTATTAAGAGACAGCACTTTGCTGGTGTTCAGAATTTGGGAGGAAAGCTCCAACAACACCATTTTAATTTTTTTTTCTGTTTAAAACCCATGCCTTCCCACAGCAGCCCACGCTCTGCTCCGCGGTTGGGGTGCAGGAGGAGGAGGAGAGGAAGAGTGTGCATGTGCGCGGGTCTGTGTGCGTAGGGTGGCTGGGGCTAGTGGCGAAGGATCCTTTTGTGAAGATCAGCAGTTCCTTGCGCTTTCATCCCAGGCAAAGATTACATTTCACTCCCAGGGGTCTTTGCTTCCTCAGATCCTTTTCAGACTGAGTCACTGTAGCACTGCAGATATTTTTGGGTGTCCTTTCATTTTTTTTTTTGACCATATTAAATATATACCCCAGTGAGCCATAAATCAGTGGTTTATCAGGGAATAAATCATATCTGTAATAAGGGACCATTTCTTTTTAATTGGACAGTGCATTAAATGAAACAGATATACTTCCTCAAAGAATACAAAAATGTGTCAGCTAGCCTTCTTTAATTAATTTTAATTTTAAACCACCTTTTCTTTGAGAGAAAAGCTATCTTCCCCCCTCTCCAGTAAAATTATATTCTAACTGGAGGATTTGCTGAGCTTTATGGGTTATTGTATTCGCACCACTTTATCTTTCGTTCCTACAGTAATGTAGCAGCCTTTCCTCCAGGTTCAAATTGGTTTGTGTTGAGACAAGTCTTTTAGCAAATGAATACATGTGTATGTGAGTTCGATGCCCGCGTGTTTGCGTGTGTGTGAGTGTGCACGTGTGTAAATGGAAAAGGCGCGTTTCTGACTCCAGCTGCGGGACCCAGCCCACTGCAAGTGCTCTGGATGAGAATTGCTTATACCTTCTGGCTCAGGCAGCGATAAACCTTTTCCTCCAAGAACAGCAACTAAACCGAGCTGAGATGCCCCATAAAACTTGTCTTAGAAATGCTGAGACTAGAAATTATGCCAACATGGGAAGGCAGTGTCCAAAGTGTTTTGCAAATAGACCATGCCGGGTCACAATTCTGTTGGCAAAATCTTTTATTCATTTGCTCGTGGAGAGCTGGTTGGACCAGATTTTATTTGTGCGAGAGTTGCCACAAAAGAGACACCTAACCTAACACCTGCCTGAATCCTGGGGAAAATTTCTGCACTGGAAGTATTCTCCTAGCTGATTTTTAAATAATTTGGGTAACACTTCTGCTGAGCAGTGACTACAGGGAGTAAATTCCTTGGGAAGAGGAGGAGGACTTGTTTTATTTTGTAAGTATGGACCATCTGATCAGGGAATGAAACAATGCAATGTGTTAAAGGATCACAAATGACATGATAATGGTAAATGAAAATAAATTAAAATAGAGATGACGTACTTCCTTGCTCATTCTCTTTTAGTTCACAAACTCTTTAGGGCAGCAACAACTGACCCAGAGTTGGAATTCTGGACCTTTGGGAAAATCGTGATATTTTTTACATTTTCTTTTTGTCAGAGCTGGTGCTTTGTCACAGACCACGAAGAGCTGGAAAATCCTAGTCTGAAGGGTCGTGCTTTGCAGGTGGCTTTCATGTCCCCTGAGGTTAGGTATCACATCTGAATAAGTCAGCTGGGAGCATCTGTAGTTGATGGAGGAAGAGAAGCCCTTAAGGAGGCGATGGATCATGGATCCCATTGCAGGAGAGGAGTGCAGGGGCTGCTGTTCACTAGGTGTTCCCTCCACGGGCCAGGGCTGCTTTGACGCAGGTAGGGATGAATTCCTGATGCCTAATGGGAGTTGCAAGTCTGGCTAGGAGGTTGGTGAACAGGGAAGAAGAGGGTTACAAAGTACGAAGAGCAGCTCTTCTGTAAGGTATATAAGACAAAATTAGATGGTTTCCACAAAAAACAAACAAACAAACAAACAAACAAACAAAAAAAGCCAAAAAAACCCAAAACAAACCACCCCCCCCCCCCAAACAAAACCCAACCAATCAACCAAAAAAAAACCAACTCCAAACTTTTTCATCCCTGACACCCACCCCAGGATGTGGGCATGGAGCAGAATGGGAAGGAGGCATCTGGCTGCGTTCTTCACTCTGAGCTGTCCCCATCCGTCCTGCGGTGAAGGTTGCTGGCCATCTAGGAGCCACCCTGACCAAATCAGCATCATCTCCCCTCCTGCTTGGCAACAGCCTTTCATTTTCAGGTCTGTTCGCTGCTGTGTGATGGGTATTAACTCCTGGTCCCTTTGGCTGCCCACCCTCACCTCCACCAGGGTCTTGCAGCATCATGGCCCCACTGTTTCTCGCTCTTGTAAAATAAACGGGCTCTGCAATAATTTTCTTCTCAATGTGCCATTAGTAAAATCCTAATGAATCTGAATCTCTTTTATCATTTTCAGCCCAGTGCTTATATTTCCTACCAACACCTTGGGTCTGATTTCCCTCCCCTGAGTGCCCAGCTAGGTCACTACAGGTAATAACTGGTGATTAGCTCTGGGCAGAAGCAGCACGCATTTGCAAACAGGAATGAGAAGATATTACAGACAGAAATATAACATTATTTCAAACTTCTTGTCCTTGGTGGGTTTGGAGAAGGTATCATTTTCTTTTTTGTTTTGTTGGCTAGATTCCTAAGAAACTAAAGGCTTAAAACATACAGAAAATTATTTATCCATATCAACTTCATTCATATCTGCTCTAGTATGTCTGTTTCTTGGTGGCATCACTTGTCCTGAAATGCTTTGAAACCAGAGCTCTTCCTTTTTTCTCTTGCTTTGTTGTTAAATTCTGGAGTAGTTGAATGAAGACACTCGCCCAGATCTGTATATTTCTTATACAACTTATTAATTGTTCTGCAATTTACAAAGTAAAATAAGACTGCACGGTCATCATCCTATATAGTACATTAAGCCTTGAAGCTTAATATTGTATATAATGCATGTTTCTTCCTGCATAATGAGATTGGGAAATCTGGGAGACAGCTTTTCCTCAACAGAAAGCTTAAAAAAAAAAATCCCCAATAAAGTGTTTGGGGAAATTCTTTGTTGAATGCCCGTCAGTATAACCAGACTGGTCAGCTGGAACTAGAGCTTTACAAGGTACCTTCTCAAAGGGGGACCCTGTCACCTCATCCCACCTTGGTACAACTGCCGTCTATTGCGACTGCCAGGATGCACCTGGGTCCTGACGTCTCCTCCTTGCCAGGAGACCTGCAAGGTTTTGCAGCGATCTCTAAAACAAACCTGTAGGAAGAAAAGGACTCTCCATGGATGAGATTTGATCACGCTGAGTGGCATCATGGATGGAGAAAAATCAGCCTCAGAAAAACAGGCTACTCCTACCTTCAGTTCCAGAGTGATTTGTCACCTCTGCCAGACTGAACTTTGACTTTGCGTGTGCTGCTCCGGTACGCAATCGGATGGGGTCTTGCCTGCATTAGGAAAATACGGTCCAAATTTGGATGCTGTTTAACGTGTGTATAATAACACCGATAAAACACCAGAGCAGTACGCAAGGAGCGGTATGCCATCTAGTGTGCTCCATTTAAAACATTACATTCTTTTGCTCCGTGGTGGTTTAACTCGTCTGCCTTCAGTTTTCACACAGTACTTAATGCTTAGATAACTTTCCAAGGCTGGGCGCACCCTATGCCAGGCGGGATGGCTGTTTTAAATCCAGATGCTTGGCTCTGGAGTACGTGGGCTGTGAGGAGGAACCGTGAAGGCTGGTGTCAGCGGAGGGTTTGCTTCTCCATCCTCAGTCAGCAGCCGAAGCCACCAGCAACAGAGAAATCAAGACAGAACATTTGGTTTCCTCTGTCTTGGCCATGGCAAGTTCCACCACGAGTTTCCCTCTCCTCCAGCTCACGCTTGGCCCTGTCTTGATCTAACCCCAGCAGGTCCTACTGGGAAGGTGCCGGTGGGTGCAAGACCTTCGAGCACAGGGATGAGATGGGTCCTGGGGGTCCGGGTGCACACGGGCTCCACCACACCTCCCACCCAATCCCACCAGGATGACAAGGATGCCCTCATGGGGATGGAGGACACCCCAAAGCCCTTCAGAAGGCAACCACCCCCTTGCTGGTTTTCGGTGTCGTGTCCAACCTGCCAGCAGGGAGCGGGAAGGGCGACCATCTCCTGGGGAAGGTGGGGAGGGAAAGTTGGGATGTGAGAGCCCACCCTGGCACGTGTCCAGGACTGGCCTTCTGGTGTGATGTGCTCTTGGATTTTATTTAAATCAGTAAGACGAGAGGACAGTTCAGAGCACTGGATTAATTCCACTTTCTCCCTCTCGCTCTCTCTTTTTTTATTAGGAAAATAAAAGAGACTTTGAAATATTAAGAGAGAGTGGGATTAGAGCCCTCTCCTGCTACCCCAGTCTTTCCTCCCCTATTAATTTCCACTTGATTAGAATTCTTTTTGAAGTATTTAAATATGGACAATAGGAAAAAGGGAGGGTGAAGTTATTGAATATCAGTTAAACTGTATTAATATAAGCTCAGTTCCAGCTTTTATATAGATACTTCATATATATGTATAGTTTCCACTAGGAATAAAGTAGATCTATCCCTCCTCCCCTACCTAAAGTAATTATGATTTAAAAAAAACTATAATGAAAATCTTAAACTTTAATAGCCCATTTATAAATCCCCAGCTTAAAATTTAAATGCTTTTAAAAAGTTTTAGAACTGTAGGAATTTGATATTTTTTCCCCTTCTTTTTTCTCTGTTTTTTACATAAGGGGCACTTTTATACTGTAAAACTTTAAAAGTCGCACAGCATTTCACGACCAGTTGCACCTGGCCTCGATGGAAACTGGGGTGCTGAGGGGCCAGTAAGGAGGATGGGGGGCTTTCTGTGCTAATGTGGGGACTCCTATGCCATCGAGGTGGTCCTTGTGGCCTCACCTAGGTCTGAAGAACAGCTGGAAAACAACTTATCTCTTTGATGGCCAGCACCCAAATGCTTCGCCATCATACTGGGTGTGATATGGAGGCCCTGAGCTTTTATTTTCTTAGTGAAGAGTAAATCCAGGATTGGTGATGGATGGGCTGGGGTCTCTGCGATAGACAGCGCTGGGTGTCCATGTCATGGTCACTTTGCGCCTCCTGACTCATCACCTGCTGGGAGCCGAGGCGTTCTTTGGGGTTTTATTTATAAATCAGTACTTATATAAACCAGATTTAGATATCTCCATCCAGATTCATAAATCCTCTCAGCTAACCTAAGAACTGCGGTTTGATTTACAAACCGTGACTTTTCACATCAGATTTAACTCTCTGACTGACTTCTGAAGCATTTGATTGGCTTAGAAGTCAGGAAATAGATTTACAAATCCTAAAACAGATTTACAAATCCTAAAACATAATCACGTCATGCCAATGAGTTCTAAGCTAAAAAAAAAAAAAAAAAAAAAAAAAGTGTTCATTTACAAATCTTTTCTTTGCATTATGAATACAAGAGACTGATTTATAGCCCAGGACTCGGAGGTCCTGTCACCTTTACGATCAGCTGTATAGATCCAGCTCTTGCATTTGAATGCAAAACTCCCATCTGTAAATCTCAATAGTCTCTTCTAGCTCTGAGCCTAACTTCCAGCTATGCTGTAGGACACAGTGGGGTCTGGCATGAGTCCCACCACTGTCACCAGCCCCTATCCCCAAGAGATGACCACAAGATGACCATTGCTGCCACCCATGAGAACACAACGCTGGGAGGAGGGACACAATTACCGTGGCTGCAATGGAAATCTCTGTAAACTTGAGAAGCTTAACAAAAGGAAGGAGGTTACCCAAGGAGGGGGTGTATTTAGTAACATACCACCACCCGGTCTGACAGGTTGTGGCATGTCTTCAGAAGGGCTGTGATTCACATCCTTCCTTCCCCGTGCCACTGCACTCCTCTATCCCGTCTCCTGGGACGTACTTAGCACCAAAGTAATCCCAACTCATGGCCCTGTGCTCTTACAAATGCATTGGAAATAGTCCAGCTGATATATTTTTGTCGTGCCTCTATTGTGGCTTGACGGGCTCTGCTTGAAGGGGAAAGAAAAGGAATTTTATATCTGCCTTTGGGTAATTTGTTATACAGCATTTTCAAAGCAGCGTGTTGTTTCTCTGAGGTGGTGGACATCTGTACCAGATTCAAGAAACAAACACTCTGTAATTCAGCTGTTGCCTTTGCAAATCGTTGCTAATGATGCGGACTCCCATCCTCTAAAATGTTCTGGACAGACTTAGAGGAAAAAACCAACTTGCCCACAACATCTAATGTATAAATGTGCAAAAACACCTCCATAATTCAACAATTTCTTCTTTTTTTTTTTTTTTTTACTCCTCCGTCTTCCAGATACACATCATAAAGCAACAACTGGCACTAATTCATTTCCCCTTTGCAATCACCTTTAAAGGAAAAAGCAGCAAGGGTTTTCTACCAGGTGTAAACATGAGGAATGAAAGGCCAGATAACAATGAAGATTTCATAGAAACTCACAGATACAGGCATCCAAGTGTAGGGTCTGCAATTAAATGATGGGCAGCAATTTTCAGGTGACATTTGGTAAACAGGAAGCTGAAAAATGCAGCTTGAGAGTCAATTTTGGGGCAGGAACATGAGAATCTAGAAGAGGAGGCACACATCACCAGCACGCTTGGTCTTGTTAATCAGCAAGAAACAAACAGATTAAGGAATAATATCACCCCACCAGCAACCTTTGGTCTCCTGAGGTAGGTCTCCATTAAAGAGAGGGTTTAGTCTGTGGGTGTGGGTTTTCATCGCTTCTACTATTTTTTGTTCTGGCTGTGCTACAAGCTGGGACTATCTTATGGGTGCTGGTGGGACTTGGATTGCAAAACAATGCCGAGATTCTCCTCACCTGCTCTTTCAACTGGACTTTGCATCTTTTGCTCTCATTACTTTCCTGGTATATAATAAATAAAAGCTCCTTTCTTAATTAAGAAACACTTGGCACTCACCATGCCCTGGCCTAAAGCTTGACTAGATGCAAGGAGAAAGAGTCAATCCCTTGGAGTCCAGCTTCCTTCCTCACACCAAGATGCCCAAGAAAATGCCATTTCCATTTCCCCCCCCCAGGGACAACGTCTGTCTAGTAACTATTATGCTTTCTCCTCCCACCTCTTCCACCGTGTGCCCTCAGGAGCTAATAATAATAATATTGCAAACTCTGTAATAAATATTGCGATCACTGCCTAAAAGGCAGTCTAAAAAGGCTGAGGATAAATAAATTAAAAAAGAAAAAAAAGAATTTTCCCGTTTATCTATGAGCATATGTGTGTGCACGAGAGAGGGAGAGAGAAAAGAGTTAGCTATTAAAGATCTCACATAGCCACAGGCAAATTCTAGCATCGTCTCCTTGCAGAGACCTTTTTTTTTAAAGCAGAGATTACTCTGGCAGTTCAAGGTGCTATCGAGCTCTAACCAGGGACAATTACAAGGCTCCAGTTGGAGCGTCTGAGACGACGCTTATGTCTGATAAGGTTGAAGGGGAATAATGGAAGGAGGGAAGTGATAATGGACTGCTGAATGGGTGGGTTGAGGTATCATGCCATAGAGCCTGGAGACAGAAGCAGCTGCCGATGTAGAGAGGATGTGTTTTTTTCCCCCCTTTCCCCCCATTTTGTTTCTATTTTCCCTGCATAAGAAAAAAAACCAATCTCTGAACATACACTTCAGAATTATTTTTTTCTTCTAGCTCCAAGCAACACTAGTAATACCACTCACCAACACGTTTTATGCCATAAGAGCACTCATAAAGGAGGCCTGTGTGCCTTACCTCTCTCATCACTCAGTTCAAGAGGCTCAGAGACCATTTTTTCTGTTCTCTGCCCATCACCACTTCACTGAGGACCAGGCTGGACACCGTGGCTGCTCTCAGAGCACCCAACGAATGGCCAGCTCTGCATCGTGTGCCTTACAGGGTGAACTATGCCAGGCAGAGAGCACAGCAATCTCTGCTTCAGGTCCTGGGGTCTTCCACCAGGCACTGGTCCTCTGTGTCTTCTTGGGGTGTGAGATTCTGAAGGTCTTCTCAGCCGGATGGTGTTGAGTCTGGTGTATCTGGGCCTTTAAGGGAGACAGCACAAGCTATGTGAAGAACAAGAGAACACTATGAACTTCACACCCCCACTCGTGTCCGTGTCATGCAAGACCTTTTGTCCCATGTGCCCTGATCACACCTCATGGGGTGACAGTGATTCAGCAAGTCAGAGGATTGCTCGCCCTTGTAGGTCTTCAGCTGCCTTCTCCCCAAACACTTGGGACTGCGGGCATCAGAGGTCATGCTTATGGGGACAAATGGACCAGGGACACCTGCACCGTCATGCTCTCAGTGTGTTGCTGCAGGACAGGAGTCCCCAGGACTTATCCAGAGGGACAGAGCGTGTTCCTGCGTGCAGAGCCACCATCTCCCCAGCTCCCTGCTTGGGTCCTTTTCGCAGCTTCTGGTGGGACGTGGAGGGCACTGAGGGCGGGTTCAGAAGCAGGATAGCACTCTGGGGGGAGCTGGAAAGAAGACATGAGTGTGAAATGCACCCAGGGAAGACCAGGCACCCACAGCACATCCTTGCGCAGAGGGCACATAGAAGGGACAATGTGCTAAGGAATGTACATTTCCATTTCTTAATTAAAACAAAAAGTAAAAAAAGTAGGAAAAGCTTGTGTTGTCTGCAATGGTTGAAGATATTTGGTGTTTCCTTCCTTGCCACTTTAATTTACTCTTCCTCCATGCCAAGTTCCCTACCTTGAGCCTTTGGGTGAGCTGAGAGTACAGAACTCAATGGCTGAAAGAGCCACAAATTTCTGTGTGAGCTTCACACAAGCCTTCCTGTTCTTCTCCAGCATACACTTTTTCAGAGAAACAGGCAGGAGAAAAGACCAGGTAATAGATGGGGAAATGCCTTTCTGCTCTCTGCCATTGTAAGGGACTAAAATAAAGGAGCTGCTGTGTGATGCCAGGAGAAAGAAGATTATATCTGTCCAGGTTATGCCCCGGATACTAAATCCAAATGCATTTCAACCAAGATCAGTTGCTTTTTTTTTTTTTTAAAAAAAAAAAAAATGAGAAAGAAAAAAAAGTTGATTTTCTTTCCAGCTCTTGGAAGTGAATCTATTTGGTGTCAGGCTGAAAGAAGACAGCGTGTAAGTAACTGAGAAAGTGTTTACTCAGTGAATTAGTTCAGCTTTCATTGTGCAGAGGGGATTATGGCCTCAGCAGTGGATGAGCTCCATTTCAGGCTGGAGTGGCTCACTTAGCTACCTCCAGGGCAGGACTAATTATCATAGGACTTAGGCCATTAAAGGGCTTTAACTACCAGTGCTCTCTCCCAGGTCTGGATTAACTGTTTGCCTAGAGCAAACCGCCTAGATAACCATTCAGCCTAATGGTCTGCTTTGATTTCTGTCCCCTCTGCCCATCCCTTTCTCCTTTAAACTTTACATTATTGGCACATCTGGAACAATAGCTGAGAATATTAATACCATTGCTGAAAATGTCAAAGGGATTTTGTTACAGATTTTTTTTTTCCTCTTTTGCTTTATCATTGCTAAGGCAATTTTAGGAAGTGCTATCTTCCATGGCAGAGAGCCCTTACCTGACTGAGGTGGATTAAGAGGGGCTGCTCAAAAGGCGTGACCCCCAAGGGAAAATACCAAAATGCCCACAGAGCCCAGCTCTCTCTTACTCTGTTGTCTACATGACAATAATTGTGGCAGAAAGGTACTCTGCACAGAAATAGCAAAAGACTATTGTGCCCCGAGGCGCTAAATAGCCAAGATGAGAGCAGAGCTATTACTCTACTTCACAGAAGAGGAGCTGGGGTACACAAGGTTTAAATGGTTTGCCCAAGGTAACAGATGGAGAATGTGGCAGCAGCTGGTCTGCTCCTTATCATTAAAAATATATTTGAGAAATTATCTAGTGATCCTTCTTTAACACCAGCCTTTTCAGCTTTTCTGGCAGTATATCAGCACATCTGGGTAGTTTTCAGGCTGGAAGGGGATGACTGAAGGAAATACAACTCCAGAATGTAAAATCAGATGCAAGTTGGACAGGCAGCCTCTTCCAGTACAAGACCTCAGGTGGGCATCAGAGGAACCTAGCAGGTGGCACTCTGGAAACAAGACTGGTGGTTCTTCACACCACAGAGCTGGGCAGCCCCTTTTCTGTGCTGAAGGCGTGTGGTTCAGAGCTGGGGAGGAAAAATTCCTTCCAGTTTTACATGGTGAAGGAAATACCATTTAATGCCAGTTCCTATGTCGAGTGCACATGGCCCGATATGGCAACCATGTACATGGAGAGGTGGTCTTATTCATGTGAGTAACTCAGGTGTTTTGCAAAGAGTGTCTGTTCAGTCGAAGCCCATAAAATCCATGACAGCACAGATTAAAAGCTGGAATGTATATTTGTACTCCTCCATGTACTTATGTTCTTTACAAATACATAAATAAAATAGATATTTTTGTAAAACCATATATAAAAATCCGTATGATTCTTGTGGTACTTCTCTTCTTGTTGTTACCAAATTGCCAGAGTGCAGCTCAGAAACATTCTGTGTACACGGTGGAAGACAGCCCTGACCCAACCAGACAACAGTTTTTGATGGGTGGTAGATGCTCAGGTTCACATGTTCATAACGTTCTCAAACTCAGGAAGGTGACGTGTGTGAGAGGTTAAACAAATGCTCAAGAAAACAAGATAGTTGTAAAACAAAGCCCCAGAAAGGATGCTTGGGTCAGCAACTGGACGCAGCCCGCATGGATTAAACCGACTCAGATTATCTGAGTAAAGACAAGAGCCTGCAGCCAGGTCTTGCTGATGACATGGTCTTGAACCCTGCCAGAGCCCGGGACAGGCTCTGGTGTTCCCCTGCGCTGGAGCCTGCACCCTCAACAGAGCTCCTTCATACCTCCTGGTTCCTGGCACACTGGGAGCACGCAGTGTTTGAAAGCAGTGCCTGTCCAGCAAAGGGTGTTTCTTCCTCCTCTGACGCTTTCTGCCATCGCTTTGTTCACAACCTTTCTTGGATGACTAGATTCTGCATGTTATAGCCCAGCTGACAGCTTTCACAGCATTTTGCAGAGCTCTGAAGTCTCTTGCAGATGGTTGAAACATGCCAAAATTGTGTTCTGCTGCTTCGTCTATATGGAAATTGTCTAATTTCTGCCTTCCTCTGATCTCTTACTCTGAGGATAATGGAGTTTAGTACTTTCCCTTCTTGCCCCTGCTGCAGGTGTGAAGCAGAATACAAGACAAACTGCTTGCTGGAGTGCACGTTATTTGTTGTTTGCAGATGAATGGAGCTGGTTTTCATTTCCTGTGATTCTGAGTATTAAATTCCTTCCCCTCGTCATTTACCCATTGCTTGACATCTTCTGCTTTCAACTCCTTCATTCCTCATTGTGTCTGAAAGCCATCACATTGAAGCCCATCAAGAAAAACATAACTGAAGCAACTCACCAAGAAAAAAAGAGGCAGGTAATTGTGAAACAGCAAGCGGGTACCTTTGAAGAAAAGGCATTCTCAGAGGAAAAGTAGACCATCTGAGGATTTCCTCTCTTGGTACCAAGGATGCTCCAAGCATAGCTGAAACATCTGACTATTAAATCTACCAAGAAAGCCCCCAAAATAAAAATCTGAACTGGAATAATCTAGGGGCAAGCGAATCTGCTCTGTCCTCACCGAGAGAGCTGAAGACGGCGCACTTCCAGAGGCAGCGACTGTCTCTCACTGTCTGCTTGCTCAGCACAGCAAGACCCTGAACCACTGTGGAGCAGGCAGGGATAAGACAAGAACCCCAGAGCTAAGGCCGGGCAGAGAGAACACATTCTGGTGCCTCCTTCTCTTGTTTATCAAATGCAGGCTTCCCCCCTTCCAGTGGAACTGCAATTAACCTGTACGCTGCAAAACTAGTTTTCCACTGGCTGCTGTGCTGCAGCTGAGAGGAAATAAGCCAATGAAACACCAACTTGAGCGGTGATATGGCCCTCACGACAAGCTCTGCCCTGGTACAAAAACCCCATGAAACTAATAAACCCAGTTTACCTAGAGAGACTCCAAGGACTCCAGGGATCACAAGCCCACTTGGAGATACTCCACCCAAAGCACTCCTGCCCCTAACACAGAGAGCAGGGATGGGAAACACCAGGCTGAACTCTACAGCCAGGTCCGCTGCTGTGCAGCACTGTGTTGAGTTTGAACTAAAACAGCAAGAGAAAACTCAGGCATGGGTCCATATTCTGAAAAGGTTGTCCTCATTTTGGAGAGACAACCAGCTTTCCATAGTCAGGTGCACTTGGCCCCCACTCCAAGCCTGTGCTGGATCTCCTCATCCCACAGTTGGGGACCAGACAGACACTTACCCTGAAGACAAAAGTATATGCCTACAGCAGAGTAAAAGAAGGTCCACCAAACAGTCTGGGTAATGTACTATGTAGGCTGTGGATTGGGACAGATTTGCTTTTTTTCCTCTTGGTGTTTCTCACATTTCAGCAAGATGCCCCATTCTTTTTCTGCGATCCAGGTCTGTCCTGGTCATATGAGCTGGGATGATGGTTGTCACTACAGCTAATACCTGACTGCAGTGGCCCACTCTGGACCGCTGCGACATCCCCATCGCCTCCTAGCCCCACCTGGCTGTCCTGGGCTATCCTTAGCCCGGACTTTATTCCCCTGGTGTTTTCCACCCTTGGTGACCACAAGCGTATGCATTGTTCCTATCTCTTCAGCAGCTCAGGAATCCTTCTAAATTAAAGGTGTTCTTGCATGTCCACTCTGCGATCTGTTGCAATGGGATCCATTAGATCCCTAGCACATCCCGGTGCTGCAGTCAAAAGACTGGACAAGATGGATGATGGCTCTGATTGACTGGGACTGTGAAGTCTGCGTTTTTATACATGCTCCTCTATGGTGGAAGATAACAAATTTGCCAAAACGTACTGAGAACAGACACAGTTCTTGATGGCCATCGAGAAAAGCTCATGTTGCAGATGCAGAAGACCTTAGTCATGGTGAAAAGTAGCTGAATACATCATCTGCTCAGAGATGGTTTTTTTTCCTGAAGGCAGGCTCTACAGAAGACAGCTGTGCCGAGGAACAGAAAAAAGACTCTTGAAACAAAGAGCAAGATTAGCTGGGAGCTGAAAACAGCTGCTCTAGAAAGAAAGAAATAACCCATCCCTCACACACAATAGCACGTTATGGGAGAACAGCTAATCTTGTAGCATAGGCACAGAACTCGGGGCTGGGAGGAGATAACAAAGATCAGGGGCTCTTGTGTTATGGGGCAGCTGCTGGCCCCCAGCTTTGCGTCTTCTCAGCAGACACAACAGGCACTGTCACACGGTGTCACTATGCCTGCGAGAGATAAGCTCCTGGACAAAAAACAGCTGTCTGAAGCTCAAGCCAGGCAAGATGGAAATGATGCTTCTAGGAAAAAAAAAGAAGTGGTTTGGGCATTTTCTAAGACAATGCTCATGCTCTCTTCCCCCTTGCACAGGGAGGGGAACACCAGTGGACCTGGACTGCTCTTACTCCTTAAGGCTCAGCCTGGGCTAGTCACAAGCAGCCTCTGGGCACCTAGGTCGCTCTGCTTCTTTCTTCTTTCTTTTTGTGAACCCTGGCAAAGGACTTCACCAAGCCAGGTCTGAAATGCCTCTTTCTCCAAGATAAGGCTGGTATCACCAGATCAAGGTGAGCTGCAAAGAGCAGAGGATGCCAATGAATTGGAGCAGATTTTCTTTCCATAACTGGTTATGAACCTGCTTTAGGGGCACAGCACCTTCTATACATATGAAGGACCGAGGAGGGATGAGGGTGTTGGGTGGAATAGCAG
>NW_010109363.1:45874-58575 GCF_000699245.1 Pterocles gutturalis
ACTCAAGGAAGGAGATGTTCCATTCGTTTTGATCCAAGAGCTGTTCTTATGAGTATTATCAAGATGGGAGGGAGCTGTTCCCCATGTGGAAGAATTAAGGAGTTGTGTTTTCCTCTGGGCTTAAACTTCTTCATCCCTTCTGCAGTGACCACAGTTCCAAATAACTTCCCACTCTACTCCACAGTTTTCTTCTCTCTGCCCATGAAGTCTGCTTCCCACACAGACCTGGAAACCTGGTAAAAAAGAGTAGACACAACCTGACTATCATCTACTAGCCAAGGTGATGTACAGTTGAATAAATAGCGAAAAAGTAATCTCTTGAGTTAGTTCTTGCATCTAGAGTTAATTCTGTTGGCCTATGACCCACTGATTAAAGCGGTCACCTGGAATATGGCAATTCCTTCCCTGTGGCATGGATTACTCAATTGAACTTGCATTTCCTCTCTCCTACGTGGTTTCTTCTTACTTCTTATGTGTGCCTTTTCTGACACGTGTGTCTTGTGATGAAAAATTTGAAAGGTCTCCATCTCATGCCAATGTGGAATAAAGGCCAAAGCTGCAGAATTCCTCCTGAAATGGAATTCACGTTTTCTATCCAGCTCATACAGAATAAAGGGCAAGAAGCCTCCTCATTGGCAGCTCCACAACACCTGCCTCCAAGGACACTTTCCTCCTAATCCCCAGTAACAGGAAGATTTTTGTGCCCTGAAGCGTGAAGGTTTATGTCTCTTCCACAGCATCAGATGTTTTGTTTAAAATTCAGAGCATTATAACTTCTAAAATAGCATCTGAGTTCCCTTCCTGTGGATGCTTTAGCTGCTAAGATCTGCTGACTCGAGTCTTTCAGCAGTAACGTCATTCACGATGGTGCAAGGAAATACCCCGGGGTGACAGTGGGAGTGCTTGTGCCTCCTTCCAGAGGCAGCAGGGCAGAGAAGGAGGCTGAGTGACTGGGTCATCCCATCACCTGGGTTGTCAGCCATCGCTGTCCCTTCTCTAGGACATGTCCTGTTCACACAAGGAAGCCCTCAGATTTGCTCATGGTGTCCTCATCAGGAGACCGGATGGTTGAGCATCTGCTCATTCATTGTGTTCAATGAATAACCTTTTTATTTGCTGTCTCTTGTCCTGAGATGTGTAAGCCTCTAACACACTTAGAGGTTGTCATAACCAGTCATGGTGAGGATGAGGATGGAGAAAAGCCATTTGACTCCACATTTCCAGGCAAGCCTGCTGGCTGGATGTCCCTCCCTCCCTGGCTGGATGTGACCGTGGCACCAGCAGACACCAGCCAGGAGGGGACCTGCACTCTGAAGGGACAACTGCTGCTCAGTGGCCTGCTCCAGACCCTTGGAAAGCACATCTAGCACTTGTGATTTCCTACACATTTCCTTCCACTGATCAACAACGTTCCCAGAATGATCTTCTGCCTGTCCCTGAGTCGGTGCTCCTTGCAATTGCTGTGTCCTTCCACCGAGTCAGCGGGCGGTGGATCTGGGACACAGCTTCCAAAAGTTGGGCTGCCAACCACTCTGGCTGTTGAAATTTGACATCTACCTCGCACAAACCTCTCCCTCCTGTTATACCGTGTGCATTCTACTTCTTGGTAGTGCACAAAGAAAATTCAAGCATTTTACAGAAAAATAAATGTGCTCTCATGGATATGTACAAAATTGCCCAAGTCTGTGCGGGGGAAAATGTGTGTTTCCTCCTCTTTAGACTTGTTCTTTCCTCCTCTTAACATGTGTAACCAATGTCTCCTTTGGACCGTGATGGAGTAACTTGGAGAGGTCGGCAGAATTGCTGCAGATGGACCCTGGGCTGGTTTTATTTTTCTATTGAACCTTGATGGAAACGCATGCACAGCAAGTCAGGGCCTGTCCCTTTTCCTTTCTCCTTTCTCTCTCTCTCTTTTTTTTTTTTTTTTTTTTATTTCTTCCAGGAGTGCTGATGATAAGAAAAGCAATGTCTAAATCTTCTTAATGGTGTTTATGCAAGCAGTTTTGCTTAGCTGCAGTCCCTGCCACCCCCTCCCCCGTCCACCCTCCCCTCCCATCTTCCTGCTAATATCGCTGCTTCATTCCTTTCCCTGTTGGCTATTACTATGGACTACAGCGAATCTAAAACTAAATAATCCCCTTAGTGTCAAGTTTTCTGGGCTGAGCAAATAAATCTAACCAAATGCATTATCTAGGTAGAGGAGGCTGTTGTAAGGGGGGAAAAAAAGATAAAAGCTATTTTACTTTGAGGCAAAGAGTAAAACCATCATTTTTCATTCGCATTGTACTTTTAAAGTTTTTTTTTTTGATTTTATTTTAAGTTTACTGTTCAATCCTTTTCTCTTTCCACTGTAATTAAAAAAAAAAATATGCAGCAAAGCTTCTGATTTCAAGCATTAAAGAGAGGGAGAAAGACCCCAGATAAGGTGCTATTCAAATCCCCCTCTCAGACGGGTAATTCTGATCAGGCAGTAAAGCGGTCTAAATAAATAAACCCTTCCCCATGTCCCCTTCCCTGGGGGTGGGGAGGGCGAAGGATATTAGAAAACTCATTTACCGGAGGAAGAGCACATGGAAGATCTGCGTGTTGCAGGACGAGGAGGAGAGGGCTGCGGTGGTTTTGCCCTGCCTCAAGTTGGCGAGTCGGTAGCTCCCAGGGGCAGGACTGTATCTATCTGTGTGTGTGGTGGCAAAGAAGTCCTGTTTTTGGCATGGTGCAGCCTGGGTTTGGAGGCAGGGCTAACCCAAGTGCTTCTGACTTGGGGAAATGTGTGCTTAACTCCCATTTTCATCTGGTGGGTCTTTGAAAGCACAAGCAAAGCCACCCAGCTACTTGCCAGCTATTCTCTTCTGCAAATCCAGGGCCAGCAACAGTCAACGGGGATCCGTTAGATTTATATCAGCCAAAAATCTGGCCAACATTGACCCCGTAGCTGCCGGCATTCACACGTGAACCAGATTTGCTCAGCTCTGCCTTTCTGGCCAGCCTTCCCTCTTCTCCCGATGTCCGTGCCCCATGTTGTCTGGGGAATGGGTGAAGGCATCCTCAGCCCAGCAATCCCACCGGACACCAGCCTCGTGAACTGTTCACATGTATAAACAGTTTAAATGACCCAATAACGGCACAGTTTATCTAAATTCATCCTCTCCCATATTGGTTCTTTTCAAATGTAGACCAGATTAAGAAAATGCTTGGCATGGCTTGGGCAAAATCAGAACCTGACTCACACGTTTCTGTAAAATCAAAGCTCTCTCATTTTGGCCTACGTAAGCAAAAAACCAAACGGGCTGCTGATTTTGTATCTGCGGTCTTGGGGAAAAGCAGAAATATCTCTAAGTGTTGGAGCTAGAGGCAGTAATGTTGTGAGGTGCTACTCCTTTCACATAGCCCCCCGCCCCAAGTCTGCCCCCTCCCAACTCAATGCTTTTTTTTCCACTTGAACTTCAGTTTTAGAATAATTAAGTCAACAACTTTTTCTCTGTATTTGGTTTAATCCCCTTGTATGTGTTTTGGATTCCCCATCTCTGTAACCAGTCTGCCAAGACCATCAGCCTTTGCAATCCATTAATCTTTAAATTTCATCTGTTTCAGATGGGCAGATATTACCATTTGAAACTGACCTCTTGCCTCTTTCTTTTCCCTTTTTTTTTCATTAAACAACCTTTGTAATTTTTTTGCCAGACCCCTCTAGTCTAGAGATAAAAACCCAGGCAGAAGAATAGAGGGTTTGCTCTATCAGTTCTTTTTACAAATCTTCTTAAAAGAAGTGAAATTGCAGGTGCAGCTCACACTGAAAAAAAAAAAAAAAAAAAAAAACAGTAAAGAGCACTCTCCACTGCATTTTGGGCACCAGGCTCTGCAACAGACGTCACAAGTGATCACAGGCCAGCTCTTGACCTGCTGTTGGTCCGCGTAGCAAGGACACCAGCTGAGGACCAGGCTCCATCAATTTGCAATACAATGGTGCAAGCATCTTGCTTGTTTTATTCTAATACTCTTTTAAACATCAGCACAAAACCATCTGCTTAGCTATGGGTGAACTCCAAAAGTTGGAGGAAGAGGAAGAATTGCAATCTTTGATAAACAATCTGAAGTATGTTATCCGAGAAGATCACGCTGGATCACCCATGTGCCCTAAGGTATTTGCAATTTCTTCCATGCTCTTATGGCATCACCCAGTTCTTCTGTCTCCTGGAAAAAACACCACATGCAATGAGACTCATGTGCACATTATTTTCTGTAAAATCTGGCTTCTGTTTCCACCAATGTTAACAGTAATTTCTGGACCTAGAGGAATGTCAAGTGTGTTCCAGTAAGTTCAAAGTCCTAACAAGTGTGTGCTGATACACATTGAGCTTCCTGCATTGCCAGAAGGTCCTTCCATATTTAAAACTCTTGTAGGGTGGCCTGCTATGAAAAGAGCCTTGTCTCCTCTTCATATTAGTGTTTTGCCTGGAGTCTCCTCCTGTGTGAATTACTGGACCTCAGAGGCATCCCTATGAAACAAGCAATGGCTTTTAAAATAAAGTTTTGGTGGTGGTCCACAGCACTCCAGATGTGACCACATGAAAGACACAAAAAACATAATTTCCATTGTCCTGGTGGATGTGCTGCTGCTGCAACCGCCATGCAGTTAGACTTATCTCTGCCAGAGCACACAGCTGAAGTGTCTTCAACTTGATGATCCTCAGGACCCCCGATCCTTCTCTACAGACCTCTTCCAGAGTGCTTTGGATGGAAGAGCAGCACCTCCCAACCAGTCCTTGGTGTGCAAACCCTCCTTTGCCAATGAGACAACATGTCCAGGGGTGTTCAGCCCCAGTGGAGCACTTTGTCTCTTCCTTTCTCGCCAGGTTGCCACCTTCCTCCTAACCAGAGGATGACAGTTCCTTTCCACCTTTTGCCTGTTGTCCAAGCACCTGCTTGCAGTTTAAGGAGTTGTTTAGCAGAACACCACATCTTACAGAAATATAACTTCTACAGAGGTTTCTGTGCCCATCCTGGGACTTAAGAGTCAATCTTGATGCTTTCCTGAAGTTTCACATCTGTGGTTCTCTCCTGATGGCTCTGTCATTCGCTTCCTCTGCCTCTTCCTGTTTTATATAAGGCTGAATCACCGCTGTCTGCCGGGGTATCCTGCCAGATGACTGGTCCTGGGTTGGGGCCAGGGGCATGGAGCCAGGGTGGATTGAGCCTGTTGTATGATGTATGGGATTTCTGGGCCCGAGCCTGGAGGGTTTGGGAGGAGGAGTAGGACCGTGAGCTAAGCAGAGACAAGACATTTCCTGGGACATGAGGCAGCAAGAGCAGGGAGCAGAATTTGATGTGGGTATTTCTTAATGGTGGGTTTGGTTGAACCAGACCAGGTTGCCTTCCAGCATGGCCCTGATTGTATCTCTTCACCAAACAACTCCTCAGTGCCGCAAGTAGCTCCTCAAAGCTAGAAAAGAGGTCTTTCCTTCTGCATGGGAATACCCTTCTGCAGTTTCACTGCCCTTTTGTCCTCTTATGGTCCAGTAACAAGCACCTCGATCTGATACAACTTCTGAAGTGTCATCATCAGTCTGTGCTAATCATTCTTACACTTGCACATTATTGTGATGCAGCAAGTTCCTTCATGCTGCATCGTTCCTGACATCTGGCTGTGTGCTCTCCTCCCCGCTGGCAGATGCGAGATGGTCTGAAATGCATCAGCCCACGGTGAGAGCTGGGAAAGTTGAGGTAAAGGCAGCAGGACCCCAGGGATGGAGGATGCACAGATGGAGGATGCACAGACAGAGGATGCTGGGATGTACCTGGCTGGCATTAAACCACAGGTCTAAGCCCAGGGTCAGCCAGTGACCAACAGAAGGCTAAACATTTGTATGCTGTTAATGACATTGTCAATAAACTTTTTCACTTCAGGCTTCACTGGTTTACATTGTGACTTAATAGCCCTTGGTGACATAATTAAGATTAGTAGGTTGCCCTCTACTTTGTAAACCAAATATTTCCTCACTTCAAAACCTTTGCCACATGTGTCCTTACCTTTAGGAACCTGGTGAATGCATTTGCACTGTCTCCTCACAGTCTGCTTGAGAGCCATCCTGAGTTATTTTCCTTTTTACTCTCAGTTTATCACTTGGCATGGCTTTAACTGCTAATGCCCCAAACAACTTCACCCCTTTCAGTCCCTTGCGATGCTTTTCTGCTGGGCACAGAAACCTGACTACAAAGCCGCGTTGCTTCTAGGCAAGCCTTTTCCCGGGTACGTGCTCTCTTTGGCATCCAGCCTTGCCCATCGCTCCGCAGGCTGGGGTTCTCCTGGCACCCATCTCTTCAGCAGCCGCAAGGAGGGTTTACACTCCACTCAGCCCCCGGGGGGGGAGCAGGCAAATTGCTCACAGCATTTCCTCACAGTCTGGGTGTATCCCTCTCCTGGGGCTTTTGTGAACAAGCTGCAACTGGAAAAGATTTCCAGCATCACTGCACCAGATCTCTGCCTCTGCCAAAATCAGATGAATCTGCTCTCACCATTGTTCTCGTCCACACCATTTACTCAGAGGTCTGGTTTTGTCATTCAGCTCTTTATGCTGATGATTGCCGTAGGTTCCTAACAGTTTTTGAACTGGTGACAGATGACAAATGTGAGAAAAAGTCGGCTAAAAAAATGGGACCACCTTCAATCCCATTGCCAGCTTTCTGTCACTGTAACATTCCAGGGCTGGGAGTGCATGATGGCTTTGACCTTGACTATGTTGTTGATAATCCATCTGAACAAACACAATGTGTGTGTATACACACACACACACACATATATATTAATATATGTGCAAAAAAATTGAGCCACTTTTTTCATTATGTGGGCTTTTAGTGCCACAGGAATATGGGATTGAAAGGGACCATTCCTGTTCACTAAGCAGGCATGTTTCTTCATTTCATCCCTTTTATAATCTCCTCTATTTCCATCTTAATTTCTTTTTTTTGTCTCCCGTGAGTTTCCAGCCCTTTTGGGAGGCTCTTCCAGAATATGGATCTTCTCATGGTCACTGATTTCCTGCCTAAATTTATTCATGGCTATTTTATCTCACTTTGCTCTTGTGCCAATGCTGCCCTTTGATTGGAGCAACTCTTTCCTCTCCCTCACATTTAATCCTCTGTTATATTTCCTGTGTATTCCCGCAGTTTCCCTTTTACTGGAACAGCCAAGCCAAGCTCTTTATGCCTTAGGTATGGGATATGTTTCTGTCCCCCTGCTTGCTGTCCAAGCCTTACCAAGCCATGGTTCCTGATGAGCCCGTCTTTCCCCAACAGCAGGTGACTGGAAGGGCTGGCTGTTTCCCAGCAAGGACTCAGTGGTGCAGAGCACAATGGCAGGAACTCTTTCCTTTCTCCACTGGAAACACCTTGCCGGAGATATCCCAGAATTGCATTTACTTTAATATGTATGCATCCCATCAGCGCCACAGCTCTTCTTGCCATCAGGCACCAAACCTAGATTCTTCTCCCCATGCATCCCACCACAAAGCCTGTTGCTGCCTCACCGTCCTTGACTTTGCCTCCTTTCCTGGCCACAAGCCCCATACCTGTGACCCAGGTCTGAGTGTCCTGCACCACATTTCTAATATCTTTGGACATCCTCCATCTTCTCCATTGAAGTCATCACTGGACCGTCACATCCTGACTCTGGCCTTTGCTCAGCCTCTTTGCTAGTCCTGGATCTTGATGCTGACTGTATTGTACAAAATACTCAGCCCCCATCCTTTCACCTGATCTTGCGGCTCAGTAGTTCCCTGTGCTATGTCTGTGCACCTACCCACATTTCTTCTTGCCCTTCTCGAGAAGAGCAGTCTCCTTAACAGGGTTACCTTCCTAGTTCAGCTATGCTGGATCTCACTGCACTTGGTTCATGTGAACCTTAGTCAGAATGATTTTCCCCACCTCCCTACACCTG
This sequence comes from Pterocles gutturalis, assembly GCF_000699245.1. Taxonomy (NCBI): domain Eukaryota; kingdom Metazoa; phylum Chordata; class Aves; order Pterocliformes; family Pteroclidae; genus Pterocles; species Pterocles gutturalis. Next base: position 53,808 of record NW_010109363.1, read on the forward strand.
GATGAAGCAATTAGTCATTACAGGCTCTAACACTACTCACGCATAGCCTCTGGTGTGTCTCCTGGGTCTTTAGGGTGGTACACCTCCGGGAATACACAGCACACCTCTCTTTTGTTCCGAGGTGCTGGTGTTGTGCTTTTCCCCCCTTGTTTCCTCTGCAAGGGCCATCCGCAGGGTTTCACAGCACAGACACTTTGGGCTGCTCACGGGCAATGCATCGCTGAGAGCTCCTGAAGGTAACGTGTCTTGAGAAACAGCAATCACCAGATGACTTTGTCACAGCACCGCAATAATTTCCAGGTCTGTAGAAGACCCTTAATAATACGTCTCTTCTTTCTATGCTGTATCCAGGAGCTTGTGCACGCATATCTCACCAGTGTCCCTGGATAGCTGGGCTGGTTGCCCCAGATGGACCGCTGAGCACACTGCCCACTCAGCAGCACCATTTCCAAAATAATTCAGGGGGCTGGGACAACCTCCAACCACTGTCACCTCAAGATGTGTGGTCCCTTTGCAGACAGTGAAAGGAAGGGATGTACTCTCACCGGGTCTGGTGGCATTTCTCCGTGCTGAGCCAGGCGACTGTCCCCAACTCTGTGGGAAGCCCCCAGCCTTTATTTGTGACATTGCATCTGTGTTACATGTATAGTTTGCATCCTGATGTATCTAAGGTACCTGCTTTTGTGGACACAGTGGTTTCTCAGGCTTCTTTTATTATTATATGGAGAAGTTTTATTCTTCTCCATAAAACACTTGCTCAGTGGTAAGGTGCTGGGGGTGCTCCTGGACACAGGACCAAGCAATGGCTCACGGCAGGTTTCGGATCCATCCACAGCTTCTCCAGGAACAAACACGGATGTGCTTCTGAGCAGAGGAAGTCTCAGAGTTACTTTATTTTGTAAACACACAAAAAACATTTTTAAAATAAAATTACATTTTTTAAAAAACTTAGATTTCACAGAACACATCCCTTCTACTTAAAATTTCTTCCCCAGGTAGCCCAAAAGCTTTGCGAAAGGCACACTGCACATCTTCATTAAGATAAAGCTGCCACAAGGCCGAGGGGGAACAGCAAGAATTACAACTCATTCAAAATACTCTGTGCTACACAGGGAGGAGTTTTGGCCAGAGACGCTGAAAGCCACGTGTGATGGAGGACTGGAACAGCCGTTCTGCGGAGGACACGGATTCTGCTTCGGCGTTTATAGCTCCTCCTGTTCCAAACAAACAGAAGCCCTGCGAAGTTTCAAAATTAGTCACTGAAGGGTTCAGACACATTTGAGACAGATCAAAGCATTTTGTTTCCACTGTGTCATAATTCAGTGGCGTTATTTACAAGGGAATTTTTTAAAAGTAGGGGGAAAAAAAGTGTTTTTGGGACAAAGTGGAAGGGTTTCCTTCTCCAAATGCAAAAGCAGGACCTCCCAGAATTGTCACAACTTCACTTTGCTTCTGTGTTTTCCTCTCCTGATTTAATTTCTGCGAAAATGAGTGCAGCTTTCGAAGCCTATGAGTGTTGGAGTCAGCATGTTCGCCAGTAAAAAAAATCTATGTAAGTAAACCTAACGGAAACCATAGAATATACACAGCAGTGAAGCTTGATGCAGCAGTTCTGCTGACCCTTTTCCATAACACAAAGGTAAAAGAAAAATGATAAAAAATAACACAAAAGGCACTTGCACACAAGGTCCTTTTTTTTTCCAAGGAACTCATTGCTGTTAGACACAATTTAGGCCAAGAGTTGAGTGGGATTCCAACAGAAACTAGCTTTTTACATGGGGAAAGACACGGTTGCAATAGTGATTTAAGAAAAACCATGGGGACCGTAGCCCTGATGCTGCTCATTCCCTAACTCAGCTCAGACCTGCCCAGAGCATCTCAGCAGTCGGACCAGCAAGTTTTGCCCCACAGCACCGCACAGCCCTCGCTTATCCAGAGAGCTGCAAGCACTCCCTAAACAAATTCCGGCGTGTCACGCTGATTGACTGAACGTCTGCAGTCATCAAGTTTGCTCTCTAATCCTCTCGCTTTCAGCTAAGCATCTCGGGAGGACTCTTCCTCCAAAGAGGAAAGGCTGTGCGAGACCATGGCTGGGATTTGCCAACAAGGAACGAAAGAGTGGAAAAAAGTGGGGAGTGAGGTGCTGGAAAAAAAAAAGCAGAGGTATTTTTAAGATGCTGATTTAGAGTGCTATTAAAAATGCTGCCCACATAGCCTTTTAACCCTCAAAGATATCAGATAACTTTTTTTTTTTTTCCTGCAGTGAGATGAAGTGGCTGTCATTATCTGCGAAGGTCTGTATCATATTGGAATCTGCCGGCGCAGGTCAGCGAGTCCGTGGTGTTCTGGTCCCAGCTCCGGCGCTGAATTACATTTCCCAGGCACAATGGCTGCAGAATGGGTGGGTGCTTTGTCATTTAAACTGCATAAAGAGGCAGAAATTGATTTTTATTGTGGATCTTCATATCTAATAAAGCTCTGAGGGGCTCTTTTCTTCTCCGATTGAATGGCCATTGAATGCTTTCAATCTAGTTCTGTGTTTCATGCCTAAACTGAATAGTGGCAGGAGGAAAATAGATGGGGGGAAGAGAGGCCAAGTCACTTTCCAGATTGAAAAGGATACAGAAGAGAAATAAATAAAAAAATAAAATAAAATAAAGTAAAAATGAATCAGAAAAAAAAAACATTTAAGTGGAAGAGGGAACTTTCCTGATGCTGAGAAAAAATTGCTTTGTGCAGTGCGCACGCCCGTGACTGTGCCAGCGGCTGCATGCACGAGGATGTGGCTGCATGCAGCTGCATGGTGGCGTGGAAAGATGTGGGACTCACTGAAATGTTACCAAGGGACTCTGATGTTACCTGTGTCTCAATTCTGTGCTTTGGGATGGGAAATTTCCAACTTTCTGGTCAGGACACGTTAGTACTGCAAATCCCAGAGCTGCCCCGTGTGCATGGCCCTTGGTAACTAGTATTTTGCTCAGGCTGCTATAAAGTCGGAATGACTCAGTTTATGTGGACATTAATTAGAGGAGAGATTGGTTTAGAATACCGTGGTTTTTAATGTAATTAGTACCTAGTTCATAATGTCCTCCTCAAATCAACAAAGAGACAATAACACATAATGGCTTTTCAGTTACTCTTTGATATGTATTGCTCATTTAGCCCTGTTCCCCTTGGGAAGCTCCATCACAATTAACAAGGCCAGTAGTGTTAGCATTAATTGGTGGTGCCGATGGTCTGATCTAAGGTCTTAAGGAGTACTCCTATGGCATTGCAGACTGTGGTCAGACACTCTTGGGAACTCTGCCTAATTGAATGTTGAGTCTCTTGATCGTTAGACCCGGGAGAAATAGTCATTTCCCGCTCATGGGCTCAGCCTTTGAAGCAGCAGTGCATGGGAAGAATGAAATGTTCCCCGACAGCCCCTGTGGGACCCGGGAAGGGTGTTTTAGTAGCACTCTAAACCAGAGCAGCCAACTCAACTGGGGTGCCTTCCTGCCCATACCACCAAACCAGCCCCTTTCTGCACGCCTGCATCTTCAAGTTCTTTGACTCCAGCATGTGGAAACTGAGCTCAGAGGTGTCAGATGTAAGGACTGCATTTCTTGCATGGGCATTTTTATTGTTTTCCGTATGCCTGTGTGATTTGACTCATGTTCTTGTATCTTCACAGCTAGCACTGGGAATGCCCTCCAGCGTAGGCTGGTGTAGGTGATGTCACCAGCTCCCTCGCTCAAACCACAGGGAACCTTTTATGTTGAAGAACACATTTTGATTTAGGTTTTTTGCAGCCATCCAAAGCCCTGCTGTAGGTGTCTGTCTTTTTAACTGCACTAAAATTAAGGTCATGAGAACTACAAACTCTTGATGAATCCTGGACCTGAGCAAATGCAAAACTCAAAGCCCTGTGCCTGAAGAGCTGGTCCTTCAATCTGAGCCATGAAGGCATTCAGCATCCCTGTCCTTCCTTGTATCTAAGGGCACTAAAACCCCACTAAGAGCCTACTGAAATGTCCAGTGCCTCCTCAGAGCCACTGCTGAGCCACTGCTCATGGTGGTCAGGAGGACAGTGGGCTTCCTGGAAGCCTAGGGATGCCCATATTTAACTTTTTTTTCAGTAAGGTCTCTCTCACATACACCCCCAGTTGCTTTATTCTCAGCGCAGAAAAAGGAAAAGAAGTGGAAGATGCCAGCTGGATCTTTCCTCTCCTGCCCTGGAGAAGATGAAAAGATAACTTTAAAAGTTAAGCAAAACAAACCTCCCACTGGATACGTGACTCCTTCCCTCAACACTTCCTTCAGCAAAGAGATTTTCCTTAGGCTGCTATAAAATGGGAATGACTCAGTTTATGTTGACATTAATTAGAAGAGAGATTGTTTTAGAATAGTGGTTTTTAATGTCATTTGGCTTTTCACCTACCTGTTTCATCACCCTTAGAAAACTCCTTCAAATAGCTTTGGAGGTAAGCCCTGGGCAGTTGAAGGAATGCCAGAAAAAATAGGGTGGTTACTACCATAACTTTCCTCTGAAAATCTTAGAGCAAGCTGAGTTTCCCAGAGAGTGGGAGAATGAAAACTGCCAAGAAGTGTTTGTCCTTCTCTCATCCCATGGCAGAGAGCTCAGCATGAGCCACTGTGAAAGGATCTGCCCTTCCTAGCACTAAGAATTAGCTTTTCAGAGATTGGGTCCCAAGTAGGGTATCTCAAGTGAGGCACCTGCAGAAAAAAAAAAAAAAAAAAAAAAAAAAAATTGTGGTCAAAAACCTGG
>NW_010109363.1:58606-61931 GCF_000699245.1 Pterocles gutturalis
AAGCTGTTGGTACAAATCCTGGTTGTCTTTGCCAGGAGCTCAGCACAATCTTGAAATGCACTGATGATCCAGAAAACCAAGAAAATGTCAGTCTATATTCAAAAAGAGAGAATAATGCTGAAAACGCTGTAATGGAATTACAGAACTGCATGATACACCTTCACCCAGAGTAATGTTTTCTATTCCGGCCTCCCTGCCTCAAAATGCAGACATGGGAAAGGTCTAGGAGAGGGCAAAGGAAATTATTAAGGGCATGGAAAGACGTCCATGCAAAGAGAGATTAGAAAGATCACGGCTATATAATTTAGAGACGACATGAATAAGAGAAGCCATGATAGAGATATATATAATAATTTGCCTTTTTCTGGTTTGCAGAGCTTTTGTGAACTCAGCCTGCACTGGTTTTCCTTCAGATCCATGCAGGGCTCAGATGTGCTTGACAAGCAGGAAAACAAACATTATGGAGCTGGAGGGCATTCTCCAAGAGCCTAGGGTATGGAGTACTATTTGAGATTCAAAATGAGTCCTTTTAGGTAACGTGGTCCTTCTTCTGGTCCTTCATATAAAGGAGGAAAGCTCTCAGGTATCCCTGACCTTTGATTCCCTTGGGGAGGCTTAACTCAGAGGAAGCCTGAATGTCAATAACGCAGTATTTTCACCACCTCCGCATCTGTGTTACACTTGCTTTTCTTCATACACCCTTCCTTGGGAGCAAGGTCTCACCATCTTTGGGCTGGCAGTACTGGTCATCCATGAATGTCTCAGAAAAGTGATAAGCCAGCCCCCTTCCCCTGAACTAGCTTTGTGGCTGGAAGATCCCACTCTAGACGCTGCTCTAACATCTCATGTCAGAGACCTCACGTTCTGCAAAACTCCAGGTGAGTTTAATGATGCTCGCTAGGGCTTGCTAAGTCATTCAATTCATGTCAGTATTAAACAGGGCTGTGCAGAAAGCACCGGGCTTTCCTGCAGAAGGTCTTCTCTTTCACACCCCATGAATATCCAAAGAACCCAAAGGCAACCACATCCTTGTTTTCAGCCCAAGGTAAGGATGGAAGTGAAGCTTTTGACCTGGACAATTGTCTCTTGTCAGAGTGAGGGTCTGTCTCCCTTCCCAGGGGGTATTTTCTGTAAATGCTCTGGTAACTGTTTCAGGCAAAGTATTTTAAAGAGAATGTGAATTTTGGAGGGATACAAAAGTGCTCGTATGCCGGAATACTTGTCCGTTCCTCCCAACTGTACTGTTTGATCTAATAAAAGGTTATTAGATCTCTCTATACAGTGTTGCCTCTATTCAAGAGGGAGCACTTCTGACACTTATGATACCATCCAAACTCCATGCCTTTCAAAACAGTAGTCTTAGACAAAGACTTTCCATCTGAGGGCCAGAGGGAAAGGGAAAGAAAAAACAACCCAGCATACAACAAAGGTACAAAGAATTGAGACAACAAAGGTGCAAGTAAGAATGATCCAAATTAAATGGTGAGATTCCAGATGGACTCAAGAGACACAAATACCTCACCTAACCTCAGCCCACAATGGGGACAGAAATGAAAGCAGAGATCAGCTGGGTGCCAAGTAGTTTGTTCTCAAGTTCCCCCAAGGACGAGAGAGGTCTACAGCACTTTACAGAATGGTTTCTATTTGCTTTGGGTTCTGCCAAGGTCTAGAATTAAACAGTGCAGGACATTCTGAAAAGCTGGTGGGAGCAGCAGAGGTACTCGGGGTGCAGGATCACAGCTGGGTTGGGGAGGAGACTCGCTGCTGAAGCAATGATCATAAGAGCAGGCTCCCCCAGTGAGCCCGGGGAGGGAGGAAGGCAGGTCAGGGCTTTGGGTGACTGTGAAATTGCACTTTTCCGAACAGTTGCTGAGTGCATGCGAGTCTGAAAACAAGGTAGCGTTTCTCAAGGCAGCTTGTTTCCGTATATCAAAAAAAATCAACTTTTTATGTCACCACATAATGTCAGGGAAAGCATGAAAGGCCTTTGAATGATGGAGGCAATTGCATAGACTTGTGCGTGGTGTCTAATAGTTAAATATTGTCCTCTTCGCTCCCCAATGTCGTTTTGCAGCAAAGCCTGGGGCAGGCAGACAGGGTCAAAGCCAGACCCCACGGGCAAGCTGGAGTACACGCAATCTTTTGGGACTGGCTGGTATTTCCTTACCAATACAACATCTGAGCAGTTAAGAATATGGTCAAGGAATGCCACAGCAGACTCACAGCTGAAATAGAGACCTTTCTCTACAGCTTGTATTTTATAAGGTAAATCACGTTGAACTGATTCTCCCCTAAATGAGGAGTAAACTTGCTGAAATAGGAGCTGGAATAGGTTAGAGACATAATTGTTAAGTGAGGTGGTGCCCAAAATTGCAGGGCAGCTGGCCAGGAGGTTTATGAACTGAGTGGTTATAACCGACTGTTGTGAGTTACCGGGCTTTGTACTGCATAGCATTCCCATTAAAACATCCACGCTGGGATGTATAGTGTCTTCAGACTGAAAAAAAGCTAGCAAAGAAATAGAGACACAGAGCCAGAGCTGAAACAAAACCTCTCTTGAATATGAGCTCTTAACTATAGGTTATGAGTGCTTTAAAAAACCTTAGCCTAGAGCACAGAAGTAGCTGTAAAAAATCATCTTTATTTTTGTTATCCGCCGTTGGCAGCCGGCTGTCCCCAAAGCTGAGGAAGATGAAGGACAGATGCTACTCTCCTGGGCTTTTTTGACCGATGACCCCAGCTGTAAGTGAGTCTGATCCAAGGGGAGGGCTCTCCTGAAGGTCAACGATTGGGAAGTTTCAAAAGTGCCACTCTGCACCCGAGGTCAGGCAGTGATAAGAGCTCCGGGTGAAGCGGTCAAAGCCAGGCTGAAATGAGCGACAGCGATGGCTAATGCTGCAGATTGCGACCTGTGACACCAGTTGAGTTTGTCAGGCTTAATGCAGCGAGGGGATTTTCTCTGTTTCTTTCTGAAGCACCCTCCCTTGTTTGCAATGTTGCAGATAGGCGTCACTCACGCTGGATTTGTCTGACTCCCTGTCAAAGCGAGACGCACTCATGGGAGCCAGTTTTGCCATGTCAAAACAGATGGCACCTTCTCCCTACCACTATGTGTCTAGTGGAGGCAAATCCTCCAAGGAGCTCCTGGAAGACCGTTTCGTCTCCATCTCTGGCCCCTCTCCTGACCCATTTCTCCGTGAGAGGGCATGTGTACGCAATCGTGTACAACAGAACCAGTATATTTTCATAGAGTCATAGAATCACAGAATGGTTTGGGTTGGAAAGGACCTTAGAGATCATTTAGTTCCACTCCCCCAGCCATGGG
>NW_010109363.1:62138-66963 GCF_000699245.1 Pterocles gutturalis
CCTCCCCATCTCTCCTGTAGCCCCCTTTCAGCACTGGAAGCTGCTGGAAGGTCTCCCCGGAGCCTTCTCTTCTCCAGGCTGCACACCCCCAATTCTCTCAGCCTGTCCTCACAGGGGAGGTGCTCCAGCCTCTGACCATCTCTGTGGCCTCCTCTGGACTCACTCCAACAGCTCGACATTCTTGCTTTGGGGGCCCAGACCTGGATGCAGTACTCCACGAATTTTCACTATTAACCACAGAAGATGCAAACCTTCATAAAAATTATGCAGCGTGCTATTGCCTTTTCCATGTCTCACTCTTCCACCTTTCTTCTGCCTCAGAGCAGAACACACCATGGTTATCTTTGAACAAATTAGTCATTTTAGTTCATTTTTTCACCATTGCATGGTTATCTTTGAATCTTTAGTCATTTTAGTTCATTTTTTCACCATTGCAAGAGGCAGAATTTGGAGATGGGTGGCTTACCGCTCTGATCTGCCAGGACAAATCTTCTATTTCTGCATGCCTACAGAGATTTTAGATCAGAAAAGTGTCTTGTCTGAAATCCATGCACACAGTACGTGGTCTTTTCATGCTGTTGAGGAGGTGGCACTGGGCAGTATTAATGCTGCAGTTCTAGATCAGCCGTACCCCCTAACTAGTCACTGTGTTGTTTGTTTTGTGTTTGCTTGTTGCAACACTTATCTGCACTCATTGTTTTGGGGGTTAACGGTTTGGTTTTTAACCTCATCAGTGTTGTCATCTTGGATCTGAGCAGGGTTCTGGTAACAGAAATCAGTTCCCCAGGTTTGGAGAGTTGTGGCTGGCATTTCAGCGTCGTCCAGGTGAAGTTTCTTTTGCCCTCAACTCAAGCTGCCCTACTGCAGTGGTTTCTTTTTTTTTCACCAGGACCCCCACTTGCAGCTGGAGCATGTGCAGCCGCAGAAACTCTTCCTCATCTTTATTAAAAAATATTCAAAATGATGCTGGGAGTAGAAGTTTGAGTTAATTACAAATTATTCTCGATTTCACTAGCATTTTATTAACAAATCCACATTAATCCAGTATTAAAGCAGGGCGGGATTATAGGATTTCTCTCATCTGAAGCTCGGAGCAAGGGAAGTCTATAATAAACCCACCTATTCATTTGACACAAAGCTGTTCTATCAAATCTACCACAACATGTGGCCCCCCTCCGCCCTTCCTTGCGACATACATATGCAATCCTATACAATAGAAATGGTATATTTTTTTACTATTATCTAGAATGGATACAAAACCAATCTGGGGTAAAATTGCCTTTCCAGCCCCTCTGGCCTTGAAGACACTTTTCTGGCTTCCCAGGCGATGCAGGTGACCTGCTGGGGACATCTTCCACCTGGTGGAGACCTGCTTGAGTCCATTTCCACCAGCAGAAGAGCTGACCCCATACAATAGAAACGGTATATTTTTTTACTATTATCTAGAATGGATACAAAACCAATCTGGGGTAAAATTGCCTTTCCAGCCCCTCTGGCCTTGAAGACACTTTTCTGGCTTCCCAGGCGATGCAGGTGACCTGCTGGGGACATCTTCCACCTGGTGGAGACCTGCTTGAGTCCATTTCCACCAGCAGAAGAGCTGACCCCATAGCAACTGCGTTCATTTGCTTAAAAGTGAGATGAGATCATGGGAAAGGATGCTTCCTCTGCAGATGGAGGCTTACACCACAAGGCGGGACACACCGGAAGAAGAGAAGGATCTGAGCGCTTTTTGGAGAGAGCTGGAAGAAATAAGAGGGAAAGGCAGAACTGTTTCATCTTGATCCTGCCACGGTCCTCAAAACTGTCTTGAAAGTTTTCACAGAACGGAGCTAGCTAAGGGACTGAAATAGTTTGCTTTAAGATATAATCCTTTTAAGAAAATGTAAGGGTCAGAATTTCACATTGGCAGCAAACATTTTGCTAAATAGGGCATGATGAGTTTGCTCTTCTGCTCCTGGACTGGTGGCTCGTGCTCGCATGTTGTGGTGTATAATAATTGCATGAAATTGTCATCTCTGCTGGGGTTGGTGCAGGTTGATCAGTCCAGAGTGTAACAGCTCCTGAGCTGAAATTATTCTTCTTAATTTTACGGACCTCTCTAATAAAAACCTTTCCCCTGACAAAAAAAAAAAAAAAAAAAAAATCCAGATAAAATTAAGGAAAAGTTCAGATTTTGCAGACCTTTATTTTCTCACTCATGAGGGCACCATGAATATCTGAACACTGAAATTATTTCACTTTATACCTACAAAAAATATCCATTTTCTCACAGGCCTTAGATGAAATAAAAAGGGGATTTGCTCATGGATAATTCCACTGATTCAAAAAGCTACATTTCTGTCTCAGAAGTTGGCATTTTCAGACAAGTCTCATTGCTGTTATTCTTCGTTTAGATGTGACAAGAGGCTTGGGGCTGTGCAGAAATGAGGCTGCCTCCCAGGCACATCAGCTGTCCAAGACACAGGTGATGGGACTCCTTCAGAGCCATGCTGGGGTTTTTTATTTTCTCTTTACATTACCAGCTGTCCAGGTCTGTCTTCCCATAAGTATTTTTGGAACTAGTAAACAAGTGAACACATGTTAGAGAAGAAAGGTTAAGCCCATTGCCACCTCACTAGCAAATGTGCTCCTTTGAAGAGTGAAGGGCAGTATTTTACTGTTTGGCAGAACTCTTTTCATACAATCATAGAATCATAGAATGGCCTGTGTTGAAAAGGACCTTAAAGATCATCTAGTTTCAACCTCCATGCTGTGAGCAGGGTTGCCAAACCCCTTTTACTCGGTCCTGGGGTCTGGACCTACAGTACGGGGTTCTTTGGTGCAGATGGTTGCACCCAGCAAGGAGCTGGAGAGCCCAGTGGCCATCAGGAGCTTTATGGGGCCATGCACCTACCTGCCTTTTGCATTCAGAAGATCAATCCTTCTGTCTGTGACTGAGCATCCCAAAGACTTTTTGAGTAGATTACCTGGATGGCTGCCTCACCCTCTTGCTGTCAGGCTTCACTGATAATAAACCTGCTGTTGGCCTCAACGTCTACCCTTCGAGCAAGGCAAAGGCAGAGAGAAACACTACCTTGGTGTATCAGCTCTTGCTTCTTACTGTTGCTGAGCTGGTAGTCTTGATGTGTTCTTGGGGCCCAGAGCATGGCCAGGCAGGGGCTCCAAGCCAGACACCTGCAGAGCTCCTCCAGCTCCTTGCAAAGCCAAGCGAGAGGCATGGAGAAGTGAGCAAGAGTGATGGTCATGCTGGGATGGCAGGGTAGAAAGAGGGTGAATGCTGGTTGGGTTTGAAGCAGAGTGGACCACGTACCCTTGGGTGTTTAATCCCTGCATGCCCTTCTGGTTTCACTCAACCCATGCTCTCAAGCAGACCCAGACAAACCCTGGGCTTCTCCTCCCCAAATAATCTCACTTGTACCCGTAATCCAGGGAGCCCTTGGTGACATTTTCTGGATGCATCTGGGCAGGCAATCGCTGTAGCACAGAGTGGTCCTTGTACCAAGGCATCGAAACGCCGTGGAACAGCATTTTTAACTATTGCCTTTTTCCATGGCCAGGTCACAAAGGAATAGCCACCACCCTTCAGAGGGGGGCTCCTGCGAGGGCTGGGGTGTAGCTGTCTTTAGAAGACAATTTATTGTCTATCTGCTCCTTGCCAGGTCTCTCTGCTGTCTTCACCGCGGGCTCAGTGCTGGGTGCTCTGTAATAACAGGCAATTTGGAGTACAAACAACGCTTTTATGCCTGTCACTTAAGGAGCCCCCTGATAAACGTGGCTGTGGAGAGAAGCTGACGTGAATATATGAGATTCCTCCTGCCCACGGCCAGTGCCAAGATCCTAGGCAAAACACACCATCTGCACCAGGTCTTATTAAGTAAATTAATGCTCTGGAATTTTTAAAACATAAAAATGTTGGGAAAAGAGAAAGAGCCCAAGGAAGTTCTTTTACAAGTTAGTCACGATTTGCAAGAAAAATGGTGCAATCAAGGGAGCTCCAGGACAACAAATGAGCCCAAGGCTGATACATTAAGCAGACCACTTGTACCAAAAACTATCTTCTCTCCTACCTCAGCTTAAGCTCCTCTTTTGAGGTGGGTTTTTTTTGGCCATAGGTTGAGATATGTCTGCAGATGCTCACTTCTGCAGAAGGTGATGCTCTCCTGGCTGACCCTCGCCCTGATCCTGGGGTCGGATGGGAGGCAGCGGTACCTTGCTGGTGACGCAAGCCCTTCGTCTACCAGCCTGCCCTGGGCTCCTCCCGAGCTTGCCGCTCATACAGCCAGCCTCACGCCGTCAAACACATCTAAACAACATGCAGTACAAGGCTTCCAAAAAGCCAGTCTCAAAATAACTTGCACTGTAATGCAAGCAGCAGACAAAGCTAAAGAAAAGCAGAGGAGCAGGCACCCTTCAAGCTAAAGCATGTTATTAAGGAATATTCGTTTTTTGAAGTTTGTTGATTTTATTTTTATCATATTTTAGCACAAATCCTTTTCATGTTATAAATTAAGTAACTGCTGCAGAAGGGTTATGGGTTGTGTTTTTTTTTTTTAGATGCATTTCCTATAGAGAGATTTCTAAAGTTTCCAGCACAAAAAAAAAAAAAAGTAAAAAAAAAAAATCATGGAAAGCTGTGTTGAATTATGTGATACATTGAAATTAAAATGAAATTCCAAATTATCTTGCAGTCAGGGGCTGATGTGGACTGAGTGATAATAAATAAAGGTTAAAAGGACATTGGCAAGTCTTTTTTCATGGCTTTCAATTTTTCCCCTCCTTGTTGTTTGTAAAAAACTCTTAGAAGATTAAAAATAATATTTCT
>NW_010109363.1:66973-70234 GCF_000699245.1 Pterocles gutturalis
TTCTTTTTTCACATTTGAAAACAGCATTTATTTATTTTCTGTGTTTCTAATGGAGCAGGGATTAATGTGGCTTTATTTGTTCTCTGCTTGGCTTGTGCTTTCATCTCGGTGCAGCCCGGGGAAGGGTGCTCCTTAGTAGGAATGGAGCAGCCTGGCACCAAACGCCTTGTCAAAGGTCCAGCCAGGGACCAAGGTCATTGAGAAATATTTTGACCCTGGGGCAACCACCCAAAAATCTCAGCTCATTTCACCTTAGCATTTGTTATCCCTCGATCTAGGGTTCCTTTTTCAAAAATGCTGTTCATCCTAGTGTGTGTCTGGGTTCTGGGGTTTGGGGTGAGCTCTGGTGGGATAGGGGCATTTTCTCATTGTTACTGATTTTTTTTTTTCTGCTGGATTTTTGGGGTGGGGAAAGGCAGAGTTTGAAAGTAATTTTAAGACTTTAGGCCACCTAATTGTGTAAACTGTAATGGATAATGCAGTCTTCATTAACCAGAAGGGGAGGATTTTGGTGCAGTAAATATTAAACAATTTGAAAAAGTATTAGCAGTGAAAAATTGGGATAGTCATATTACTCTTATAAGCACTCATGACACCTGAAGGCAAATTTATGCATTTAAAATGGATATATTGTGCGTACCTGCAAGGGTGGTTAACCATGAAACTACTTAAAGACATTTCCCAGCTAAGTTGTAGCAGGAGAAGAAAATAAAAAGCTGAAGTGCCTCAACGCTTTTAGATCAAGAGGAGGGGCTCTGATAAGATGTTGAATTTGCTGAGTAAATTATTGGTTATGAATTGCACACTGAGATGTAGCCTGGACTACACGGCCCCATGATCCTCATCTTCCCTGGGAAAATGCCACGGGAGGTGAAAGTTGGGCACTAGTTAAACAAGTCTCGGTTCCACAGATTTTGGTAGGTCAACTGGCTGCCTTCAGGAAGAGAAGATGTCAGGAAAGAGTATTTTCTTTCAGCATAATTAATCAGAAGAGGGATAGATTTGCTTCAGGTATATATTTTGTAATGTATTTAAAGTAGTAAAGATATCATCCTATCTCTCTGTGATAGAAGTTTGGTTAAGCCGAGACTTGGCCTTGGTCATCAGTGATCAGCTCAGGGGAAATCACAAGTTTTAGAAACAAGAGCAGACAACTCCTAAATTAAACATTTTGTAGGATCTTTTATGATGAGTAAAGCCTTCCATGTTTCTTCCCTCAGGTTTCCTTCTCCTTTCCTTTTACCCCAGAAAACGAGGGACCAAATCATCCCTACTCCCCCCCACCCTGCCCACCAACATTTCTCTGTTAAGAAGACAGATCTTCTTCAGGGGGAAAGCACTTTTCTTTAGTAAATACCAATTTCTATTAATAAAAAATGCATTGTTGTGGCAGGATATGTTTTTCTGTTAACAAAAGCTGTGCCACTGGGTGATGCTGGTGACATCTCCCATGAGGATGTAGAATGTCAGGAAAGCGTCTGCCCAAATCTCCTGCTGGATCCACCACCGCGGGCTGCTGAGGACCTGGCCAGGCACTGGCTTGGCTTTCTGCTGGAGGACCCTTGGGGTGAACTTATCTTCTCCGAGGTGCTGTGAAGGTCAGCGTGCTGCAGACAGCATGCTACGGACGGCACCGGGGGATGTAGTACAAGTACTAGAGCTGGATGGAGGTGCAGCCAGGACTTTGGGGCTCAAACCCAGCCTCCCCCTGCATGGAGCAGCCAGCCAGGTCTCCAGCAGCAATCATTACACCCAAAGCAGGCACTGAAGTTGTCCAGCCCCAAGGGTTTAATTAAATCGGGGGAAGGAAGAGACTCCGGCGAGACTGCATGCAGCAGTGCAACCACACAGCAGACGTGCAGCCGCCCAGCAGTGGGCTGGAGAGCACGGTAAAGCCTTCAAATACATCAGAGATGCAGTTTTGTTTGCAGTACTGGTTTTCCTCTCGAAAAGCTTGCAGCAGCATTAGGGTTAGAGTCAGGTGATAAGAATATTAGATATTGTTCATGGCCCATCTTAGCACAATGCAAATGCTCGACTGACCAAGCCTGGTGGGGGAGCGGCTGGATGGACATCCTCATCTTGCTGTCCTCATCAGCCTAAACGCTTTGCAGGGAGCAGAGCAGTATGTCACTAATTATTGAGGTGGTTATTCGTACAGCCACTTCAGAGAAAAGATCAGAGAATGGGATGTTACATCTGCCTTTAGATGGTTATAGGCAGCTTTGGCTTCACGTCTTTTGAGCTCCGTGGTGGGCACTGTGGCTAGTCTTATCTCCACTGCCTGCCAGGTCTGGTGGATGGAGGGCGGGAGCTCGGCAGCACTGGCCTGTTTGGGCAAAGCAGTCGCTCCTCTTTGCTGCTCTCTTGGCTCGAAAGCTCCATATTTTGGGCAGAGAGGGAAGCTGGGCTTGTGGATGAGGTGCAGGGTGAGGATGCCGGGGATGCAGCTGTCTTCGGCCAGCGCACCGGAGATGGTGCCAGCAAATCTGTGCCAGCAGAACTCTGCTGACAAAGGCTTTTAGTGCAGCAGTGAAGAACCTGCAAACCATCCCACATCCTGGTGTGGGTCATCCGCACACAGCAACCCACTAGCACAAGGTGCAGCATTCCCTTACAGCACACCAGCACCCCCGTGATGGGAAAGCCCCTCCTAGAGAAGGTAGGGCTTTATTTTTTGGTGCCTCAGCATGTCACTAGCAAAACAAAAGCTATCAATGCCTCTGGGTTTGTTCAGGCTGTAAACTCTTTAGAAGGGGGAGAGACTGCCAAGACATATTTGTATAGGACCCAGCACAGTGGGAACTTGCAGTCAAAAAAAAACCAAAAACCCCAGAGGAATTGATTACTGAGCAATATCAAGAGATTCTGCTGAGTTTTAATTCATTGTGACCACCCCTTGGGATGATATCTGGTGCTTCAGGGTCAGCAGCCTGCCAAAAAAAGGGTGCTGAGAAACAGATAAGTTCATTTCTTTGTTGTACATTAAGACTTTTAGAAACCTTTGCTGTGTGAGCCTAGTATTTCTGACGTGCAGAAGCTGTTTTTCCTAAAAAAAAAAAATAAAGAAAAGAGGAAAAGGCAGAGCAGCAACCCCTCCCTCTCTGGTGAATGGCAGCAAATTCGGGCACGAGGCTTGGCTCCCCCCCCCATTTCCCTCAGTCAATGGAGAAAAGAAATGTCCATGAGCAACTGGGATATGATCAGCTTCATGGAGCCTGCTCTAAATCCCTGCAGGAGATGCTCATGAAATACGCAGAA
>NW_010109364.1:0-1217 GCF_000699245.1 Pterocles gutturalis
ACCCCCGGGCCGTACCTCGTCCTCGCCGAGCCCCGCGCCGCCCCGTCCATGCTCCCGCCGCGGCCCAGCCTCGAGGAGGGGGTTCTGCTGCCTTCCCACAACATTCCCCCGGGGCCGCTCTCCTGCGCGCGGTTTCTGTGTTTTTGGTGTTTCCTTCCGCTCCTGACCCAGAGCCAGGCTGAGGCCGTCCCGCTGGCACTGGGGACCCAGCTCCGACCTTCGCTCCCGTCCCCCCCGGTGCCACCGGCTCCGCACGTCCCCAGCCCCACATGCAGCCGGTCCTGCTCCGATGATGTCTGAGGCTTGGGAGAATTCCGCCCGCGTCTCAGTGGGTAAATCACAGCTCAGAACAAACACGTGCCTCGTCCTGGGCTCCAACCCGGCTGCTCCGCTCCCCACCGGCCTCTCCGCTGCGGCCGGAGGTTCCCAGGGAACCCTCCTTCACCCTGCCACGGGTGAGATATCTCACATGGTTACGATTTAGCAACAATTTAAGATTTATTAATGGTGTGAGGTAAATCAAAGGTTTTTAGCAGCATTTAATGATTGATTAATTTAAAGATTAACAATGTGGCTCAGTAAAAATACATTATGATTAGATTAGCAACTTAATTACAGATTTGAGATTGACAAGATTCACACTAAGTTATTACAAAGCATCCTAATGTATAAACACAAAGCCCAGGAAACACAGAAACAGACCATCAGCCCAGAAATACTTGGATCCAGGGAAATACGTAAGCAGGGCAGCCAGTGTGTCACCGAAAGACTCCCTCTTCTCCCTCTATAAAGAGGCAGGTGGAGGAGACAGCCCAGAGGTAAAAGGGTCGCAACGCATCCGCATTCCTCAGCGGGCGATGCTTGAGCCTCAAGAAGCGGAACTTTGCCCAGGCCTATCGTTCCCTTTGCCGGCACATGGTCCTTAGACCTCGTTGGTCCTGAGAGGTCCCGGCTCCGGGGAGATGCTGGACACAGCCCCCTGCAGCCGGGAGAGCTCAAAGGGTCTCCCTCAGGGTCGCTGTTTGCAGGGTCTGGGGTCAGTGACTTTTGTCACCACCTGGGATGATGCAATTCTCTGCTGCGTTACACTGGTTACTGAAGCGCATCCTCCCTGTCTGGGCTCTGACCGTGGTGCAGACACGCGGGGTGCCAGGAGGTGACAGACTGTCCCCATTGTTTGAGGCAAGACCCGGGTCCATGGCGGGGGGCTCCACGCT